>NW_009934189.1:9073-17572 GCF_000696875.1 Nestor notabilis | reverse complement strand
TCTTCCGATGGTAATTCATGTATGCCTGAGAGTGTAACATGAAGCTGGTCAGTATGCCATGATTTGAGATTAACATTTAAGAAGCCTTCTGTATAACACTGGTTTTGTCACTAAAAGACTTAATAAATAATCATTGCTGGTTTAGTCTAGTCAGACTTTCAAGAGCATACATGACAGGCTTAGGGTGACAAATGTAGTTTAAAAGCAGAAAAGTTTAGATTTACCTGTGGAAAGTATTTTATCAGTGTGACTGCTAACTTAATGTAAGAGAAGCAGAATAAGAACTGTAGCCACGTTATTTCCTCAGCTGCAGCAAGAAACAGCGTTGTAAACGTGAAGATCCATGCAAGTGCCAGTAGTCCAACAACAACTTTGGATACCTTCTGACCTGCTCTCTGAAACAGAAATGCAGATATACTTAGACCAACCTAACCATACATCCCCAGACACTGTAAGATACACAACACGCTCAGGACTATGCAAAGTTACAGTCCAAAGCTGTTCTTGTATGAGTTAGGATCATACCACAAGGGAATTTTAAGTGAGTGCTACAGCAGCCAGCTGTAGGTTTGCAAGAGCTGATGAGCAATATTCAACATCAATTGTTTGGAACACTGCTGTCCATGAACAAGTGGAAAACAATATGTGGCAGTATTCTTGACTATGATGCCTGTTATCAGTGCCACATCTCTAACAATCTCCTGAGTTCAGTGTGATGATAACGAGAGTTCCTATATATGCAAAAGGCTGCTAATGCCATTATGCTAAAAGATTCATGGTTGCCTTCTAATTCTTGACTAGAAAAGACTATTGCACCTAGAAGTGGTGACACATGGGCTGTTACAGTTTTAGGTTTAGCATCACCGAAGGAAGCACCCCAAGAGAGAAACTTATCTTCTAGGGAAAATTAGCTGTTCACATCACAGGCTTTTACAACAGGAATTAAATAAAGAACCACCTCAGTATAACAGTCAATGGGAATTAAAGAACCACCTGGCTACAATAATCAGTCTCACCTGAAAAGGGTGGGAATTATAAAAGGGCCTTTGCAACTGTTTTAGGAGAAAGGAAGTTGGAAAAAAAAAAATAAAATAAGTTGGAAGTCTGAATTGCAGGGAATACCTAAGGACCTAGCTTAAAGAATGGTCCATGCAGTGAGGAAACAGCAAAGCACATAACAGCATTTGTTCTGTGTAGAACTGTAATCTATGTGCTGGCTAGAGATCTGTTTGGGAACTTCATGAACTTAGTTGTTTGCCTCAGTTATTTTGAGTACCTAAGGAGTTGGAGCTCAGAACATCCCCAGGCTGAAGTAGCTAAGCTTTCTGGAGTTGCTACTAGGTCAGGAAAGATAAGGGCAGATGGATTGTGAAGCCTGACTTTTTGAAAGGCCAGAAAAAGTGCAACGAAGAGGACTTCGGAGCCCAAAAGGAGCAGACGGTGAGTAGTGAGATGCCCAGCAGAGGGAGCTGTGGCAGAGCCCAGCGTTGAGACTTACCTCGTAGATGCAGCACTGCGTTACAGTGAGGAGAGTTAAGGCTACCGCGTGGAGACTGAAGAAAACATCATTGATATCCACAGGGTTCACTCCACTGGGATAACTGACTAAGAATTCCTCCTGAATGTAAGGAAAACCAAAAACAACTAAGTGCCTTAATTCCCTTCTATAGATAACCACCCCCTGGGAAGTATTAAGAGATAATTATGCTTACCTTAATCAAGGGAATCCAGAAAAGTCCAACATTAAACACACTGTATGCTATAAAGCCAGTAAGGTTTAATGCTAGAAAGTCAAAGCTTAGTCCAACAACACTAGAGAAGGGAGGAAAAAAAAAAAGTCTGAGAAATATGCATGATCATCATAGGCAGTTCCAGCAACAACTTAACCCTACAATGTACTGATTTATAGGCAATTTTTGATGCAAGTGAAAGCTGCAGGCATTGTAACATGATGGTGTGAGTCCATCAGGAAGCAAGGTGAAATAGTCCTCATATGCTAGGCACTTGTACTCATGAAAGCTCTCTGACACAGTTGTGTCCCTGCTCTTCAACTTCATGCTGCCATAAGCTCAGCTAGTCTGATAAATTCATTCCAGCCTGAATCCATGGAAGTAGTAGTGCATCTTTGCCAGAAGAAATGCTTTAGTTTTCATGTATAATAATGTTTCTACTTAGAGTCACTTTATTTAAAGGGAACTGGCCTAATGAGTACACTACAAACTGCTCACAAGGTGATTTTTGAAAGTGGTCATCACAACTGGCTCAGCCAGATGATTTACAGCGTGACACCAAAGGGAATGGGTGAGTCTCCTCTATCACAAATCAGTATTTGACGCCAAACCTGAGGATTAGGTGTCTACAGGATGCACTTACTTTCCTCTGACCTGCATGCACAAGAACTCATTAGGGCTGCATTTATCCAGGCCCTGTACTTGCCTTACACCCCTACCCCCCAGTCTTCTAATGCATAATTCACAATAAGCAAGATGGATGTAACTGAAGCTAGGAACATGATTTGCAGAAGTAAGTGCTTAAGTGACTTGGAAACACATTTGAAGTCTCTTTACCTTTTTCGGCGCCAGTTCTCAAAGAGTTGAGGATAAAAGGAGATAGACCAGGCAAGGAAATAGATCCAGCCAATCACCTCATCAGTGTATCTCACTATGATGCTATGAATCACTTGAAACCGAATCCTAGGTCTGATGGGTAATGCAAAAAGAATGAGTTAATTTGTCTGTTCACACTTTTTTCAGGAGATTTTGCCAAGTTCTGCTTTGAGAAAACAGAGTGCAGGTGTTGAGACAAGGCAATAGATTCAGAGTTGGTTTCAGTTGAGATGCTCCCCTTTAGTGCACTTCTGTCTAGGACATCTCTCACTCCTACCCTCAATCTACCCTTTCCTTCTTGCCTCTTTTTTTTTCATTTTGTTACCACAGAAATCTTAAAAGGTCATCTTGTGCTTGTGGCTTCCACTTTCAAAGCACAAGGTCTGTTATGCAAGAGCAGAGTTTCACTTTTCACAGGCTGTCAGCAAAGCCCCATGATCACGCCTGTCCTGTTGAGCACTTCACATGCTTACCTCTGTATTTGCTTTGAGCCTTAAAAGCAGAAGCAAAATGAGGAAGTAAAACTGTTAGTAGCATTTGGGCAACAAGCAAACACAATCCAACTTTCTCCATCTTTCCAGATCGTTTTTTTATTAGGGAGGACTGGCATCTGTGAAAAGAGAGGTCCCCTAACTAGAAAGCAAGACATCTGTATCTCATGATAGCGACATAAGCACGCAACTGCATCAGTCTGTTAGCACTCCAGAACAAGTTCTGCACACTAAAAATAGTATTCCACTGGACATTTACAACCAAATGCTTCCTGGATCAGACAAGCTGACAAGTAGTTTTGATACTTTTAGGAGAGGTTATTAAAACCAGACTAAGGAACCATAAGAACTCAAGAGTCATCTAGTAATGAAATCCAAAATCCCAAGACTATCACTCTGCTTCCATACCCTGTATTTATTTGAATAGCTTTTGGATTGCTGGAGGGTCACATCTCAACTACATACTACCCATGTCCCATCAGCTATTTAACTATAAGGAGGGAGTAGTTACCCCAGAGTGTAGGAAGCTGTAGGATAGCAAGTAGAACTAAGAAAACCAGTTTCTCACCCAGTTAAGTTGGAATTAATGGCATAAAGATAAACTGTTACTTGTCCAACATCATCTGCTTTCACTTGGAAGTCTGCTTTTGTGTGGCCTGCAGGTAATTGTACCTGCAAGACAAAGCAGAGGAAAGAAAGAGGAGAGTTACACCATACTAGTGGAAGGTTTTTGCATAAGGTCAGAAATTTGTTCTGTCACTTACTTCATCAGGCAGTTCAACAATGGTGCTGTGCTTCGATGAGTGTGTAATATTAAGAGTTATCACAAGTGTCTCATTTAATGGAGCCCTGTGAAAGTAGAAAAAACAGGTTAGTCTGGTGCTTGAGTTCATAAAGATTGCTTTAAGGCTCTGGGAGAGTATCTGCTAAATCCTCACAGCTGTTGCAAACAATGAACAGGTCATACACCACAGTACCTCTTTATCACAACTCTTAAGATTTTCATGTGACGGTTCTCTTTACTCAAACTTTGACATCCAAAGGGGAGGGGGTGCATGTGTTTAACAGTCGTTTCCTGGGAAGAGGCTAACACAGCAAAAACATGGGTAAACAATGCACATTTTACTAATGAGACTAACAATGAAACTAAGGTGCATCAGCCCCCACTCTGAACTAGCTGCATTTCTTTCTAGAAACCGAGTTCTGTTTGCTTGGTAAAATTTTCTTGGTGATCCTTCTAGGAAATGCAAGTTTCTCTTAAGCATCAATTTTTAAAAATGGAGGCACTGTGAGTTCACTTATGGAAGACAGTTCAGTAAGCTAATATAGGGTAGAGACTATAAAACATCTTTTCCTGCTCAACTTCCCATATAAATGGCATGGGGTATTGTCAGAGGCCAACCATACAAAGCTGTTTGTGAGAATGTTGCACTATCCTGATTCATATTGTTCTAAGCAATGTAATAGTCTAGAAGTGGCCAGTCACAACAATGAGATTTACTTTGTATGAACAATTAAATGAGTCTGCAGGGAAGTCTTAAGTATATAGTCAAGTCCTACCCATTTGCTCATCCCTCATTCCAAAAAGAAAGTAAAGATGCAATCATGATTTTACCTCAGAGAGATAGTGACATTTGTTGAACTTCCACTTTCTAATGAAACCACTTCAGGGACAGACAATACAATGACTCCATCTGAGATAGAACAAAAAAAAAAAGTCAAAAAACAACCACGCACATCTCAATTACTGTGAATAATTAATAGCTCCTTCAGAAGAACTACCTACTTTCTTTTGTGATACAGACATTTTGTCCATTGGTATCCGTGGTGTCAGATTAATACAGTGAGTACACATGGTAAACAGCAAAGGGAGTGCAGCTTATTTCAAGGTGACTAAACAACTTGAAAGAAGTACTGTCACTTGACCATGTTACAAGGAAGCAATTTAAATATTTGAAGTGCAACAAAAGTTCATGCCAAGAGAAGGCTATAGCATACTTCAAACCCATGCTAATTGTTTCTTGATGTGATCCTAGTAACTTAGGAGTCATAAATGCCCCAAATTTATTTTGTAATAGCTTCTTGGGTCACAATTCAAACCAGGTGTCCAGATGTTCCAGCAAATGTATATTTATCTTAATGCTTCAGGAATCACAAAGCACCTTACTATAGTGCTCTGAAATATAACTATTAAGTGGCACACTTTACAACAATTCAGCTATGTTGTACCACATAATCTTTAAGAGGCTGAGATTCCAAGAACCAATAAAACGGGTATCAAAACCATAAGGTGGTCACACGTCAATGATTTTGGCATTTGGAATCTAAGCCTCTTTTATACACTGTATATTTAAAGGACACGAGACAAGAAGAAGAACAAAGAGGTACATAAGATTAGAAATGGAGAAAATAGGTTGCTCCAGCTATTTTTTTTTTATTGCTATATATTACATAGTGTTCTTAAGAAATTATTTGCAGGCAGGAGAGCTCCCCAGTTCATCACTGACTGCACCACAGACAGTATTTAATCTGTTGCTGCAGAGGTGAGTTTGGAGCAGGAAGTGAGTGCTCCATCACAATAGTGCCTTAGCATAGCACTGTCTGTGTAGGAGCACACCAAGTCAAAGGTAACATGTGGAAGAAGAGCTGATGGGAAGCATGGCACAGGTCTCCCCAGAGAGGTAGAACAGGGACACTGCAGAGCAGCTCTCTTCCACCTCTTACAGATCTGGAGCTGGTCCCTGCCTGAGGGAGCCCCATGGCCCAACCTGGGATGACCAGACACTCACCGCTAGGCCCCAGCAGTGCAAGGGAGAGGTACAGCAAAATGGGGTGCAGGTATTGCATCCTCATGGTGGAAAAGCTGCAGAAAAGCAGGGAGAAGGCTTTGCTTAGGACTCACAGCCTTTGAGGAGACCCCTGCCCATCCCCTCAGCTGGCAGCACCCTGCAAACGGCGCCCACGACAGTCTGGCTGAGGAACCCTCAGCACCCCTCACTCCCCCCCCCAGACAACACCAATTCAGTCCCTCTGCCTGCCCAGACTCCCCCGAGGGCATCTTTACCTCATAGCTTGTCCCACAACCGCCCCCTGAGGGACCCTCCCCTTCCCCTCGAGACTCCAAATCTCAGCAGCCACTGCACTTCTACCGCTCCCACCCCCCGGGCAACGCGGTGCGCACTGGGACTTGTAGTCCCCGCTGCCCTCCCCGCAGGACACATGGTGCAGCGGGAACATCCCACGCTTGTCCTAAAGTGTCCTAACGCTAACACCGAGAAGGAAGCAGTGCGGAGGAGCAAGTACCTACCACCTTCCACTGCCGCGGCTCCGTCCCGGCTCTTCCCTTTTCAGCTTCTCACGTGAGGCGGCCGCCCATCACCTCCCCGCCCATTGCCGGCGCGACCGCTCTCGGGCGCCATATTGAGTGCGGCAGAGCACGCCGGGCTGGTGTTGGCGGGACTGTGAGGCGGGAGAGCTGCGAGCGGAGGGCGGGCTTGGCGCTCTGGTTGCTTGTTAAAGTTCAGCTTAAAGCTGCGCACATCACCGGGGAGGTCTGGGGAAGGGGTAGTTTCTTAAGTTCAATATGGAGGGGTAGTGACCAGGCGCTGCTGAGGGGAGACATTTTTCAGAGGGCAAAGTCCACGCTGCTCTCCAAGCCCAGTCCTGCGCACTGAGAGGTGGGAGCCCACGCAGCTTGTGCCCTCGCCATCCTTGGCTTTTGGGGCAAGTTCCCCCCCAGAGGCAGCAAGGAGAAGTGTGGGGCTTAGCCTGGTGGGTGTTGGTCCAGCCGCTGTACAGAGACCTGTGCTTGGCGGGGGAGGTGAAAGCAATCTCCTCTCCCCATGGCCATGGCGGGTGGCAGGCAGACCTGTGCCTGCTTGCGTGCTGGGCATAGACTTGGGCACAACGTCGGTTAAAACAGCCCTGTTGATAGGGACAGAGCGAGGGCAAGTGGTGGCAGAGAGCTGCTCCAGGGAGACGCAGGCACACAGCAGTAGCCTGGAAGCTGGACCTCAGGTAAGGGGAGCCAGGTTGCAGGATACTCGCCTTGCCTTGTAGTGGCTGGGTTGTTTTGCGATGTTGTGCAGGCTTCAGTGGTTTTCCTTGATTGTTTTCATGCCTAGATTGACAGATGGTTGTTGCATGTTTGTGAGTGTGTGAAAGTAGAATTAAAATGCGCTCTCTTTACTGTTGAAGAAAGTCGAGTAGTGCTGCGTGATTTAAGAAAGACCCAGCTTTTGAAAAGTTGCATAAGACAATCTAAAACTATTATTTCATGAACCATCACCTTGTCTTTGACACTGCTTGTCAGGAAACAGCAATCACCTGCCAACTAGAAGGGTATTTTGCACTTTTAATGTGAGATGGAATCATAACTGGAAATTCCCTGTGGAAAGAACTGCGAGCATGTAATCCTGTTAAAGACCTTTACCTGTATTGTGTTGGTCAATCTAAGGATGAATCAGAATCCTAAAAACTACATATCAACATTCTCTGGCCTAGTATTGAAGTGAGCCCAGGTGCTAACTTCTGAGCAAAGATACCAAACAGGCCAACCCTCTGTACAGTTGTGTTTATGCAGCCAAAGATATATGTGTGCAGAATAGTTCACATCTATATGTAGACTGTGCTTGAATACTTTTGCTTGTAATCTTCATACTGGTCTGTCACAAAGTAATTGGAATCTTTGAAATTCCTTGTGAAAGCTGGAATGCAGCTTCTCTTGTGATGTGGTTTGGTCAGTTTGCTGAGTAGGTCAGTTTGCTGGGAAGCTGGAGAAATAGAGTATCCAGAAATGAAGTATCAACATCATCAAAATCAACAGGGAGTAGATACAGAGGAACTTGAGGAAGATACAAGGGAGACTGCGTGCCAGTCAGAACACAACAGTAATCCTCTTTGTGGGGAAAAAGAAGAGCAATATGTAAGGCAAATCAATGAAAGCATGTAGTGAGTGCTAATGGATTTTTTTAAAAGGTATAGTTGAGTATGGTAACTTAGGAAATTAAGAATTATCTGGCCTTCAGTTTAAGAGGCTGTTACCTTATTCTCAGCTTGCTGGTATTGAGTTTTAGTTTCTGTGGGTTTGTGGTTTTTTTTTACTTTTTTATTCTTTCAATTTAGTAGTGAATGTGGTTCTAATACATGCTATTAAGCTAAATGAATTCTGTTCCTCACTTCTGACTTGAGTAGTCTTGTTTAAGAAATACAGTGAGTGAATCCTAATGGTTTTATGCTCAGAATAATGTTTTATGATTACAGGGAATGGAGCAGAATGTCCAGAGAATAATAAGAGCACTCAATGAATGCCTTGCTGCTCTACCTCAGCAGCAGCTTCAAAGAGTCAGTCACATTGGTATTTCAGGACAAATGCATGGGATTGTATTTTGGAAAAGAGATAA
>NW_009934189.1:0-9042 GCF_000696875.1 Nestor notabilis | reverse complement strand
GCATTCCTGTTCAGAGTATTATGATACAGAAAATGTGATTTTTTAACTCTGAAGCTGTCTGTAGGCAATTGCTGTGTGTTCACTTTGGTCTTCTGTTAAACAGAATGAACACAAGATCTTCTGTGGATTTTTTTTTTATATTTTTTTTTTAATCATTGGAATTTCAGTTAAGGATATTGTTTACACAGATTTGTTAAAGCATTTAGCCTAAGGAGATCCCTGCAGAGTAAGCACAATTATTAATATGAAAGAGGGATAACATATTTGTGGCTTGTCCAATATGTCCATCATATGCTATATGCTGCCAGTTGAAAGACCTTGTGCATCATATGAGTGACCTGGGGTGGGGATGGATCTTATTCACCTCATAAAACACTTAACTAGCTGTTGTCCAGTATCTCAATACCTTCTAATGATACTATAGGAGTGGTAGTAGCAGTTTTGTGTATGCTTTGAAAAATAAAATGTGCTTGATTTTTCCATTACAATGTGCATAGCAGTAGCTATCCAACAGCTATTTTGAAATGCTCTTTGAAAGTAAAGCAGGAGAAAACTGAAGTTCAGTAAACAGTGTTTTCAGTCCTTTTTTTTGTTTCAGAACTGAAGTCTGAGACTTTCAGAATGTGGTTCCATGTCTTCTTTCTCTTTTACCTTATGATGTGCACATCTGAGCAATTATGCAAGCCTCATAATTATAGAAGTTAGGCAGATTAAGCAAAAATGTATTGTAAACCACAGCATAGATTTCCCAAAAGTGCTAGTCACTGCCTGTCAAAAGTTGTCAGGGTCTTAATTGCTTTAAGAGACACTGTGCTATTCATTACTGGCTGTAATGAAAGAAAGAAAGAAAGAAATCCAAAGGCTGATGGACCAAAGGAGCTGTTGCTGGTTTTCCAGTTGTCCCAAGGGCTACATAACAAAGCCTCATGGGTTCATGGTAGACATAGATTCTTATGTCATATTGGTTAATATTTTATTTCCTAAAGCCACAGTCCACTTTTGTTTCATTTCTGTCAAGTGAAAGAGGGTGTTTGTTCTCATTTGTTTTGAGTAGACTAAGTGGGTCCATGCACTTTGAGATACAAAAATTCATTTTTAATAGCATCCTTTAGGGTTAGATTTATGGTTAATAATTTCTCTTAGCATCCATTTAAAACTAGAAAAGCAAACCAATTGGAAATTCAGTTCAAACAGATTTAATAGAACAGGGAATGAAGGGAACAAGAAAAAGAATGTGTTTGCTTTACATCTTTCATATAGTAGTTTCCAGCTTTTGTGGCTGCTTTTTACTCTGTGAATGTAGCTGTATCCAGCCCAAGAAAGATTCTTAGCCATATTTGTGCTAGTCAGGCAGCTGGGTCTCTTCCCTGACCTGTAGGATAAGTGGCACAGCACAGCTTGAAACCCTACTCCGACCCCCAGTCAAAACCAGAAGGCTGCCTCAGTTATGGAGCCAGCCAGAGGCAGCGCATGGCCTGTCCTATCCCCAGTCCCCACACTGTGGCCAGGCATCACCTGGGAGCAATCGAAACTGTGTTGTGGAGAGTGTGAGCAAACATCACATGCCTGTGCTTGAGCTCAGCCTCTGCTTACTCTGCTGCTCTGGCAGGTCAGTGTGCTGCCTTTGCAGGATTGTTTGTGGTGAGCATGTTGGGGCAGGAAATAGCACGCTGGGCTGGAGCAGTAGCAGACATTGCTTGAGAAGATTCTGAGCAGCTCTGAGAAGTCACTGTGATTTACCTGAGGCCTTTATGTGGAAGAATGTGAAGGTTTTATCAGAGGTGTGGTGATCTCTGTTCAAAAGAACATTCTGGAGTGGTAAAACTGAAAACTGAATTAAGCTCTGTTCCACCTTTGGTGAAGTTTTATGCATAGCAAAAGGAAGGGATACTCTTTAGTACTTTGCAGTCCATTGCTAACACATACAGATCCAGGCTTCTTCTGCCTTTGTCTCAAAAGGTGATGAAACTACATGCTATCCATCACAGGCAGTTGGTTACTAATAATTATTCTCTAGGTTATGATGTGGCAGCTCTCAGTTAAGGTTTGTATAAGAGAGCTGTTGTATCAGCTCATTACCTCCCATAGCAGAACTGAGGTGTTGGTTGGTTGGTTGTTTTGTGGGTCACCTGATATTTAAGTATCTCAGGGTGCAAATTGCTTGTTCCTCTAGGCACTAGGAGTGCTTTTAGAGAAGGAAGGTCTTGGATACCAATTTCTGGTTTTGCAGAGGATGACTGGCATTATAGGGTTGAAAACTATGACTAATTAATTTGATTCCAGTTGCTGCTGGCTCTGTTTCTGCTCTTTTTCCAATATATCTGACAAATCATCGAGAGTATCCAGAAATGAGGAATGCCAGGTGGACTGTGCTGCAGGGGTCGCTGGACTTCTCAGATACTGTGTGTTTCAGGTTGCAAGTGGACAGAGGGTGGCCCAGGCCCTGCCTTTGAGCCGGAGGAGGTCAGTCATCTGATTACATGGCAAGACAGCCGCTGCAGTCCCACCTTCCTCTCTTCTCTTCCTCAGCCACAGTCACATATCAACTTGGCTGCAGGATTTGGATGTGCCACAGTCTACTGGTATTTAAAGAAGAGGTACATTGTTTCTCAAAAGCATTTCTGTATCAGGCTGTTTGACTGGCAGTTTCTCATCTTGAATTGATGTGACAGTATTCCTGTAGCATGTTAGTACCACTACAGGCTGAGGGGCTGTGTTTCACTTTGGAAAGCCTTAAAGTATTATAAAATAATTCTAGTCTGTCCCACTGCTCAGAGGAGCTCTGCTAATGCAGTTTGAACATTATAATTTTGCCTTGTGCAGACTGTGAAAAATACAAGCATGCCTGAAACAGTAATTTAGTTGCTTTGTCTGCTTGCTGCCAGATGCTAAAACAAATAGTCTTTAAATTAATTTCAGTTCCTTCCTTCCTTAGGCACCGAGATCCTTATGAGGTGTTAAAAATTGTCTGCTTTGCTCTGATGTGTTTGCAGAGGATATAATTTTTCACTTATGACTTGGCACCAGCAAGACTTGTTCTTCGGTTACCTCTGCAGAATGCTTTGTTTTTCAAAGAGCCAAAATCTTCCTGTGAAATGAGTTCAGGTTCAATAAATGGGGAAAAAACTTACTACATCTTGGTTTCTTCCAGTGTGTGTCCAGCAAATACATAGAGCATGGCATGATCTTGCTTCACAGCTGTTTAACTCATGAGTCCAGCTTTTGTTTTGTTCCTGTTTTGTTTCACCATTGGTACATTTCCATTCATACAATTTGTGGATCTTAGAGCAACTGCAGGAATTTACCCATTTTTCTAAAATGCTCCAGGATCAACAAATGATCTCCAGAGTCATTTTTTTGTGCAAACAGTTACTGCCTGCCTGGTAACTTTTGCAGCGGTGTGATTTTGAACCTGGACAACTCATTCCTTAAAGCCACTGTCTCTCTATCTTCCAACAGGAGATGAGTATTGGTGCGACAGTAAGAGCTTGGAAAACAAATTCCACTTACAAAACCAAACCAAAACAACGAAGTGCAGGCTTATCACTGAGATGGCTCTTTCATTTTTAGATGGGCCCACACATGTCTGAAGCTTCTCGTATCAATGGAAGTAATCTTGCTCCCTCTGCCTTAAAGCACCCCTCATTGGTTTTAATATGTTTTGTTTAAAAGCCCAGATTTTCTGAAGTCTTACGATACAGCTGGCACTATCCATGACTATGTGGTTGCCATGTTGTGTGACCTGAGGAAGCCACTCATGTCTGTCCAGAATGCTGCCAGCTGGGGATATTTTAATTCCAGAAATAAAAGCTGGAATACTGACATGTAAGTGCTAAGGTCTTTCAATGGGTTTTGTGTATTGCTTGTGTTGGGCAATGTGAACATCTCTTTGGGCCTTAAGTATGAGAGTGCTACAGATAAAAAGTGACTGAAAGTTAGTCCTAATCAGTTGTGTAGCCTGTACTGAAGAACTATGGAGAGTTTGTTCTGTAAGGTGCATATATTTAAATCATATAAAATCTGGCACAGTATTTTAGAAATACCTAAGCTGAGAGACTTGTTAGTGAGGCCTCATACCAAACTGCTCTCTCCCTTTCTGTGGTGGGATAGGGTGGGCAAGTGCATGCTGCAGCCAAGATGTTGTAATGGTAAAAGACAGTTACTATTCTCTAGTTCGTTCAGATGACCTCTTTCATAACTACTAAGACTTACTTGTGATAATACCTAAGAATTACGGATCTTCAGGAAGTCTTATAGGGAATCAGTTTATTTATTTACTTATTTATTTTAAGGATTTGCTCTTTCAGGAATTTACTTACTTATTTTAATGATTTGCTCTTTCAGGGCTGAGTGCTAAGGCCTTATGTATTTCAGAGCTTAGGTTAGGCCAGGACTCCAAGGTGAAAAGATCTGCTCATGAAGGTATGAAAGAGTGACAGAAACTTGCATTTGGCCTACTGAACTTTTATTAATTTGGTGGTATGGCTGTAGCAATGTAGAGTATCTTATGTAAGGAGTTTGTTGGACTTAACTCTTTGTGGTTTGGTTTTGAACCACTAACTGCATGACAGCTTAAAGTTTTTTGACACTTAGAAGTTGCATTTTTTTGCTGGTTTTGTGGTTGTCTCTTTACCCTGTAATTGCTTGTCCATATGACATCACTAGGTTAAACTTGCTGAACATGTACTGCTCTATAATCCCAGGTAATCAGGATGCATATAAGGGAAAGCTATTTATTCTTCTAGATTATTCTAGTTTACCCAACCCATTGAACTGGAATGCTGCTCCTGTCCAAGACAAAGCTTTCCAAATAGGTGAAAGCATCCATAAATCCAGCAGGCACAAATGTAGGTCTGGGTTCCTCTGTGACCTCAAAGAGGTCTTTGTAGTCATGCCACACATTCCCATACTGCTTTCCTGCAATAATATTCTTCTAATTGCAGATTAAAAGAATCTGGCTTTCCCATTCACTTCCTTCCAGAGGTGGGAGACCCTGGCAGTATTGCAGGCAGGACAGTCAGTGCATGGCATGGAATACCCAAAGGAGCAAAAGTAGGAATTGCTCTGGGGGATTTCCAGTGCTCTGTTTATTCCTGTCTGACTGAGAGGACTGATGCAGGTATGATCATTTTGGTATCTTACTTGGTTTTCTCATTGTCCTCCTTCAGGGTAGCCTAGTAAAACACTGATTTATTTTTTTTTATGTTCTAGTTCTTAATATCGGCACCTCTGCTCAGCTGACTATCTCAATGCCTCCGGGTTTCCAGCCTCCAGAGACACCAGATCCTTCCTCAGCTGTTACTTATTTTCCCTACTTCAATGGTGACTACTTGGCTGTGGCAGCATCACTTAATGGGGGCAATGTGTTAGCAACGTTTGTGGGCATGGTGGCACGGTGGACAGAAGAGCTAGGTAAGCTCCTTCAAGGATAGTGTAAAATATAGGATAGCTGTATTTTCAAGGATATATTTCAAAGATGGCTTAAAAATTGGATTCATCAGCAAAGTAAAAGGAAGCTAAGGCAAAGGAGCAGGCCTAGAGCTGTTTTGTCATGCCATATAGTGAATGAGGATGTAGCTCTTGGGCCATGCTTCCCAGATCTCTGGAATTTCCTGCTGTTGCTGAAGCTTATGACCATGCTGGGACAGTCATGCTTGGACTCCACATTCACATTGCCTCTAGGTTTTGGGTTTTCTTTTGTTTTAAGAATACTAGGATTATTTTTTGCAAGATGTTTTTTCAAAAGGACAGGCTAGTAAATTTGAGGACAGCCTCTAATTTTGTATGAATGCAGTCCAGAAGAGTCCCTTGATTAGATCAGTTGCCTTTTGCTGTGTATTTTGCAGCACTCTAATGGATTTTAAGAGTTAAACTCATGTAATGTCTTCTAAGTGCTTTGAATGTGTTCTTCACAGATTTCTTAATAATCCCTTGGGTTTTGCAATACAGAAATAAGCTTTGAAATTATTCTTTAAGTGAGTACTTGAAATGAACTTTGCATTCATGTGCAGTTCAGCCACTGAAGCTGAAATCTGCTGTTAATGCCTTTAAAGGTGTTGTTTTGTGTAACTTAGGACAGTATAGGCAAAGAGGAATAGCTGTGTTGTCAGGAAAGGCAGTTTCTGTAATCTGAAAAGGATTTTAAGTATCACAGGTTCTAGATAAAATTGGATGGGAGAACTGTGGTTCATAAACCTGGAAAAACAATGACTTCTGGGACACAGAAGAAGATAGTGTTTTGCTGAAGGGTGGATTGTCCATTTTAAGCCTCCACATGTAAGAAACATTGGATCCCTTCATATTAGTAATGTGATATTTCCCATCTGCAGGACTTCAGGTCCAGGAGTCTGCCATCTATACAAAGATAATCAAAGCAGCCTTGGCCCAAACCAACAGCAAACTCTCAATCCACCCAACCATATTTGGAGAGAGACACATTCCTGAGCAGTTGGCATCAGTGAGCAATATTGCTGTCTCTGACCTCTCCCTGGGTCATGTAACCAGAGCTCTGTGCCGTGGCATCATTGAAAACCTCTGTTCCATGTTACCTGTGCAGTGCCTGATGGAGACCGGGGTGAGGAGGATTCTGGGGAGCGGCAGTGCCCTTGCCAGGAACGAGGTGCTGAGGCAGGAAGTGGAAAGGGTTTTTCCATTCCCTGTGGTGTATGGGAAGGATGTTGATGCTGCTGTGGGGGCTGCCATGGTGATGTTCCACAGAAAATAAAGTCATTGTTTGGATTGGCCTGAGATGCAGCTTCTTTGGGTTTTTTCTGGCGGTGCAGTGTTTCATTTCACTTGGTTCACTTTTTTAACGTGCAGTGTCATTCTTTTACAGTGGAAAAAAACCCCAACCTTCATTTAATGTCTGCTTGCGGGTGTACACATTTTATTGCTCTGTCATTCCCATTTGTGAAATTAGAGGTAATTACCACATTAAATTTGACTGAGTGACTAGGAAAGATCTATTAACTTTCTGCATAAAATGATACTTAATGTGAGGCTCATTTTCCTGGTAGGAGATAGGTTCAGAAAGACTAGGAGAGATGAGAAGTTAGTCTGGTGCTTTCATTAGAGATTTCTTGTTCCTAAGGTGTCTCACAGTATGCATAGGTATAGGCAGCATACTAGATGTCAACCTTGTTTGGGGAGTTTGGTGGCTGTTGCATGAATAAATGCCAATTTTCTCATGTCTCTGTAAAAGATGTAATACAACAATCAGAGTAATGAGCTTTAATACAGCAGCTGCAAGGCTGGACTCATATCTCTTTTTAATTGGACTCAAATCTCTTTAAGTATTGTTCATGTGGATTCCCTTAAAATGTCCAAGTTTTTATCTCCTGTGTTATGCTCTTGAAATTTATTTCTCCCCTATGCATTATTATGAAAACATGTATTCTTTGTCTAAATCAAGATGGATGTATACCTTTTTGCTCAAATGAGATTGGGAAGCAAGTAAGATAGTTTTGTGTTATCTAGATACGGTTTCATTATGTAGACGCATGTATTTTGACTGAAATAATGGATGTGTAGTCCTGTCTTACCCATTAGCAACACTGGGGTGACTCACTTTTGTAGTGGGAATGCTTTTGTGAGATCTAAATTGTAGAGAGGGATTAATTTCCATCTCCCTCCACCCTCTCTCCATGCATCTATTTGATGCTGTGTTCAGGGAACTATCAGCATATATAGGAATTACAGAGGAAGTGTAGGCTAGATTAAAGGTTTTGTAGAAAGTCTGAATTACTTGCATTTTTTTTTCCTTTTTATGTTGTTATAAAGTATTTTTGTATCAGCAGATGTGCTTTCAATTTTATTGGATAACTGGAAAGAGCTAATAATACTATTCCAGCATGCTGTTAACCTTGAAATTAAGTATTTGTTTCCAGAAGCTGGTAAAATTGTGGTCTGGTTTTAGCTTCTATTAGTGAAGGCAAGACTATCTCCGCAGGCCTGCAGGCTGGCTTCAGATACGTCTTTAAGAACTTTAGCACATCTGCTGATGTTTTTCCATTTACAGTGATGGAGAGGGCTCGTAGTTGGTAAAATCACTCTCAAGCACAGAAGTTGCACAAAGCCTGTGCAGCAGGTTGGATGTAGGCCCAAGAAAAAAAGTAAGTTCCTTCTTGTTTCTAACTGGCCTATTTTGATAAGCATCCACATCTCCTCATGAGTTTATCTCTTTAAACCAGGTCCCTGCTGAGATGGAATATGATATGTCCCAAAAACTGTTGCAAAAAGCAATGAAGTGCTGCTGGTAAGAAGGAAATAACATCTTCACAAGAAATGCAGGTCAAGGAGGCTGATGAAGGAGGCATCAAAACATATCAGAAAGCTCCCCAAGTGTGTGCAGCACAGCAAAAGAAGACTGAGAGGGACTGGTGACTGGAATGGGAAATGAGAGAAGCAGCATTTAGCAAAAAGGACCAAGAGGAAGCTGGAGACTTGAGTAAGGGACACCTTCCACTGATCCTTATAGCTTTCTTACCAAGTCGCTGCTTTGGAAATGGTGAAGGAGTTAATAATAATGTTGAATGAGATGCTCTGCTCAGCAAAGCTCCAGGAGCACCAGCTAACAACCTGCCTTATTGGTGATCTGTACTTATGTATTAATAAATAGGCATTTTATTTCTTCAGTGTGCAATGCCATAGGGTGTTTTACATCATATAATTAGTTTGCTATTAAATAGGCAAACATGTTATTCTTTTATACATATATAGATAGATGTTAAGACTGGAAAGATAGTTACCTTTTACAAAACATAAACTGCATAATTTCACTCAATAATTTCATATTTGAACTTAAAATGTTAGGAGCTGGGGGTTTGGAGGTTACTTCTAGTCTCACAGCTACAGCCTACAGCTCAGCCTGCTGGAAAAACTATTTCTGTAGACTAGTTTTTGGCAGAAGGTTCTTCAACAAATCATATATTTAAAAATGTATGACACAGCTCTTCGTTTTTAAGGGTGTTAGATCCATCGTGGATTAGATGTGGATTCTGTTTTTCCTAATGACATTAATATTTAGAAGCTGTTATATATATA
>NW_009934188.1:619-1211 GCF_000696875.1 Nestor notabilis | reverse complement strand
AGGATACTAGTTGTCAGAAATAAGACCTGCAGATCTAACAAACACTAGTGTAAATGCTATATACCCCACGAGTGCCACATTTTGTAAATGCACCTCAAGGCAGAGCACCGCTGAGCCATGTCACTGGTGCTGGCTCCCTTTCCAGCAAAACTGCATGCCTGCGTGACTTATTCCAAGTCAGCCACAGCAGTGGGGCAAGGCAGCTCCTTGGGTGACCAAACAGCCCTCTCCAGGCCTTTGATGGCCCTCTGGCTCTGAAAGAGGCAGCTGGAGGCACTGTCTTCCTGAGAAAGACCCTACAGTGTTTACCCATCAGTCATGTTTTCTTCTGCCGTTACAAGTAGGGAGAAGACTTCTTTCTGAGCACACAAGGGCAGCCCCTGGGAATTTGAGATGGTGGCGATGCAAGCACCTCCAACTCCAGAGTTTCTCATCAAGGGTTTGTAAGGTTGAACATAGCTACAGTCTCATGCAGATCTAACAAATAAAGAGGAACTCGGCGCTGGCACGTCTGGTGTCCAGCTCACCATCAGTAGCTGGTGATACCACCACTGCTCGAGGTGGCAGCCACACGTCACCACAGTTACACACG
>NW_009934188.1:0-569 GCF_000696875.1 Nestor notabilis | reverse complement strand
TTGGTTGTGTTTGTCCGTGTTAGATTGCCCTTCTGAATCCTGCATCATAGCTGGAAACTGCCAGTTTGCAGATGGGCACGAACCAAAATTGTTTTCAAAGGACTTCAGGGATTACAGAGAAATATTTCATCAATAACCCAATTTAACTTCACTGACAGAAGCTGCATTTAAACAAACCCTTGAAGGCAACGTGCTTTAACTACAGTATATTTTTAGTACACATTAACTTACACATGTTCTACTTCACATCTTATCTGATTAGGGAAGTCTAGACATGGCCTTGGACAATCACTGTGTAACGTGACCCTAAAAATACTAGTAGAAAAAGAAAACTTTAAACATTAAGCTAATTTCATGCATCCTTTCAGCCACAGAATGACTCCAAAAGTTAATTTTTAAGCAAATTCATTTCAAAGGAATGTCTGAATTAATTATTAATGTTTTACATTTACATGAACAAGTGAAACACCCAAATTTTATGCATGATATACCTTACTGAAAACAGTTCTGAAGAGATACAAGGCTAACTTACTTTCTCCCCCCCTGCTTTGACTGCTAAATGCCCCAAG
>NW_009934187.1:29485-71916 GCF_000696875.1 Nestor notabilis | reverse complement strand
GTGAGAGGCGCTGAGAGCCCAGAGGCAGAAGGAAGGGTGCAGGCACTGCCGCTGAGAGGAGATCGAGAGACAGGGGGTGCACTTGACAACCAGCATGCAGAGATGGTAAGAAGTTTCCAGCAGCCTTTCGTTTTCATTCTAGCCTTTACTTTGGTTTGATTTGATTAATAAATTGTGCAGTAACACAAGCAGCCCTGCTCGCTATCCGGTGTGCTTCAGCCTTCAAATAAACAAGCAGCCGGAAAAAGAGAAGAAGTAGGATGATAAATAAATAAACCAGCCCTGTGCTGCGTGCATTTGGGGAAAAAAGATGACTAAGAGGCTGTACTAAAGTTTTAGGTGAGTTTGGGGGATTGAGATGGGATGGCCACATGCTTTTACCGCCTCCTTGCCTCCATTAAAGATGAGGGGCTAGGGTAAAAGAAGAAAACCCAAACTCCTATGCGTATGTAGGGAGAGAGGGTGAAGGTGGAGTGGGGTCGAATAGGACATACGGTGGTCTGATCTTTTTTGGACACCACCTTCTGCTCGGAAATGAGTAAGGTTTGCACGCAATGTAAAGGTAACATTTGAGAGCGGAGTAAGGATCTGTCTGTGTGTGTGTGAAACAACGCCTGCGGCAGGGAGACAGAAGTGTAAATCCACCTTCCATCTAACTCTTTTTGTTGTGCATGCGCTTGCAGTTTGCACCTCTCCAATCAGTGGTTGTTAGCAGAACTTGCAGGGTTATGCTGATGCCCTAACTGTGAGGGAGAGGGGAAGCCCAAAAAAGCAACTTCGAGCAAGTATTCGCTGCTTGTTTCATGTGCTGTGCAAACGTATGTCTTTGCAAAGCAGGGTTGGGCTTTCACGACCTCTTAATTTAAAAATTAAAAATTCACAATGACTGAGGACCTCATTTGGCTGATTGTTTGCCTGGGTGTGATGTGAGGATAGGTTAAACAGCTGCGAAGAACAAGCACGTTTACAGCCATGACTAAACTTAACATGTGTAATGATAACTGTTCGTCTTAACAAGTGGGTTGACCTCAGTTAGTGATGAACAGTGATCAGTCCATATTCAGTGAAGTGTATTTTCAATCGCTTTTTGACTACTGCCTTGCTTTCAGTCAGCTTTTCACCTCACTCCGAGGACGTTATTTATGTATCTGTCGTGTGTGCCTTGAATATACATACGTTCACATGTATGGACACTAATGTGTATATATATGTATATTTATATATGTGTATGCATGTATACACAGCACCCAAGCTATAGATACAGTGTATGTCTGTGTGAAGGAAGGAAGAGCTTGAGATGGAGGGTTTGTATTTTCCCCTTTTCTCCCTAACATGACACTGCTTGTTTCACTGATCAAAGCCACAATTGGAGTGTAGGAGATGCAACTGTCAAATGCAGGCAACAATAAAAAGAAAGGTGGGGGGTAAGCAGCATGTGCCCAGGACTGTGGTTACAGTAACGCGGGCAGAAATTAAAGTGGTTTTGAAAGCAGCATGCGATTTATGATGGTTCCCATTTACCCTAGAGTTAAGCTGTTGTAAAATTGATGCACCAAAGACATCATGTAATAATCTGGTGTACCCAGGATTAAAGAGGCAACGAGTGTCTTTTTGTGTATGTGTCTGGCCGACAGTTAAAATGGTTTTAAGCTATTTTTAAGTAAGAAATCAAAGCAGGATATTACATATTTTTTTTCTTAACCTGTATGTTAGCCGTGCGTTGGAGTTGTTGAAATATTTTTTAGTGGAAGTGGGCTTTTATTTTTCATTATCTTATATTTCCCTTCTGTATTATAACCCATTTCCGCAGATGAATTTTAAAATGGGGTAGCGTTTTTGTCAATGTTCACGGTTTAATTACTGAGTTCATTTCAAACAGTAATATTTAATAAGCCTGATCAGCAGATCTGCGCAAGAATACCAAGTTCCTGTAAAAGCATGTGGAACTTTCCTTGCCCTCAAAAATTGCAGGAATTTTTGATCTGAAATTTAATGTGCATATGAGCTGTGTGATACACTGGAGTTTCATTTTAAGCTGCCCAGTATTAATGAACCATCTAGTTCAATGCATGTTAAATTTCTAAAGCACATGAATTTTAAAATTTATTCACTAAATATTTCCAATTATCCATCTTCACCTGGTGTAGATGCAGAAAAAAATCTAAATGTAATTTATAAACTAATTTGTTATGGGCAGATCTTGAAACTCCTTTTAAGACTTGAGATTGTGGAAGTGTTCCTTAAGCACACATCTTACACACATAACAGAAAAATAGTGTCTTGGTATTATTATTTTGTAAAAATACAACACTGTGGTATTTTAGGGGTGAAAAATAAGCAGATCTATGCCTTTAATCACATTGCATTTTTATTATCGAGGTATTTGTGAAAGATGGTTGTGTGATTACATTAAAGGAACAGGCAGACACAGAGATGACTTGCTATATTAAAATGTAAGTGTTACAGTCAGAATTTTCTGGTGAGGTTTTGAGTTCAGTGCTTTACATAACATTTTGTCCTAATCTTGCTTGCTGTCAGAGATGTTTCATGGTTGTGCAATTGCTGCAGTCAAGAATGCCAATTTGCATTCCAGGAGTGTCATTTGATTACTTTTATCTGCACAGCTCGAAGACCAGCCCAGACCTCTCATTTCATCTTGCCATGTCACGAGTCAGTGCTGTGTCGTCTTTTCAAAAATCTGCCTGATTTAGACAAGAAAGAAAAGTACTTTCATGTTGCAGCCGCAGTCCCCTGCTAACTTGTCAGCAGCAGGATATGATTCACTTGGGCCCAGAAGAATGGTACAGAGATGAGGGTTAGGCGGTTCAATAAGCCCATGGACAGGTAGTGTGTGACCTCCCAAGAGAGCTTAAGTTAATGAAGAACAGGTCTGCCTAGTTCTTCACACTCTGACCTGGTGCTGTCCCCACAGTTTTCTCATTTGATCTTTCCCAGCAAATTGATCTTTTCTAGTACTTTTTTGCCTTCCAAGTTAGTCCTTGTGGGACTGAAATTAGCAGAGCAACTTAAGTTGGATAATACAGCTGTTCAGAAAGGAAGAAATTGGACACTAGCTCATAAGAGGGGGAGGGGAAAGTAAGCTATTCTTTCTGTTGTTACTCAGAATTCTTTTTTTTTTTTAAGTTTTATTTTAGAAAACTTCATAGCTGTATTACTTTGGAAGTTCACTTTCTTATTTATAGTCTGTATGGATGGTCCATTGCACACAGCATTAAATGTGTATCGTTTAAATAAACATGCTTGCAGCGTAGACTGCAGGTTTGCTTTGGTATTTGTCAGTTGAACTTGCTTGTTAGAAATGATTTGCTAGTTTGTAATGAGGCTTTTACAGTTGTCGTAAGACATTTTAAATATCAATTGCACATGCCAACTGTGTTATTTATAGCCTGCTAAATAACTGTAATTCCATAGTATCCAATACCGAAATGCAATGGAGATTAAACAATAAAAGCCATTACAAATGGTATGTGTAAATATGTGTAAATATTATGGTAGGTGAAAATACAGTCAGCAAATTACCACTGGCATTACTGGTTCTCTGGGAAAAACTGTATACAAACAAGTTGGCTTTGGACTAAAACATACTGTACTTAAAACCTGGGTTCTAAAATGAGGCTGTGGTATTACCTATCATTCTTTTTTACATTATTTTGTTCTTAGTAATTGGAAAGTGGAATGGAGTGTGCGTGTGTGTGTGTTTAAATACATACATGGCTAGGCTGCCAAACAATGTAAGATTGCAAACTAGAACTCAGTAAATGGAAAGTAGAGATTATTAAGAGGGTCTTTAGTATGCTGCACAACAATAAGTAGCATTTAATGTTCTGTATTTCATAGCAGATGTTCTCACGTATTATCCACATCTTTTCAAGTTACAGAATTGAAAACAATACTGAATGAAAACAAGAACACTTACTATGGAGGGAAATACTGCTCTAGCTCTCTCTCAGTATTGCTTTTAAAAATGGGAAGGAAATGTAAAGGATCATTGGTCAGTTAAGCTCCTCTGAAGAGCTAGAGGGAGCTTCTTTATTTTATTAGATATGCCACAGGTAAAAAAAAGTGAATAAGGGAATGTTGATTACTAAGTTTTTTCTGAGCCAAAGATCTAAAACTTAGGCTTTGAAGAGGCTTTATTCTACCTTACATGTATACATGAATGTCAGTGGGATTTGGGCTGACTACAGATATTGTCAATTTCAGGCAAAAAGAAATGACCAAGAGCGAAGTAATTACATTAAAACAATTCCAAGTAAAACATTGTATTTTATGCAAACCCAAAATTTATATTTTTTTTCCTCAAAAAAGATGGGAGTTTCTTGCAATGTCCCTTTTCCTTCTGCACTTTGGACACTGTCACAAGAATTTGAAGTCTTTTGTTAATTGAATATTGTTTAATGAAAGAGTCCTGACTTCCAGTCTACAGGTTTGCACAGGGCTTTTGATTTAATTTGATTTGATAACCACTGTTAGTGGTTATCACTAATGTGTTAGGAAAATACAAAACAAATAGGTTATAGCTGTCATTTTAGAAATGTATATCACTTCCTAATCTAGCCAGGAATTTGTATTTAATTTAGAGGAGTAGCATTTAACATAGCTTAATAAAAAGCATCTGTTTAAACCTTGTATTCTGTGTCAGTTTCATCTCACCTAAATTCTGACATACATGTTCTAAAAAGGCATTGATCATAATTGCTGCTTAATATTTATATGGCAGCTTTTACAAGTATTACGTTGGACAAGCTTATTTAACATTTAAGTAAATTATATGATCCAGTAAAATGAACTAGCAGATTTGTCTCCTGCATCTCTTGCACAGTAGCTCTCATTCTGTACCTTGCTAGTAAAAGCCTTTATTTGTTGATTATTAGCATCTCTGTACACTCAGGAGTTCTGCTGTAATTTAATGTTGTTGTTCAGAGAGCTTCTCTCATTCTAGAATCTTTCCATAGTTCTCTCATCACATGTTACAAATACGTATATTTCATAGTCCAGATACATATGCAAATACTTTCTTTCTTATTCCAGGTAAATCAAAGTTTTTGCAAGAATTCTTTTCATCTGCAGCATCTGTTTCAGTACTTCTATGTTTAAATTCTTTATGTAAAAAAAAAAAAAACAAACCACAAAATCAGGTAACTTTTAATCAGATTTGTTTCTGATTTGTTACTTTTTTTGGTTTTTTTTGTTTTTTTTTTTATTTCTTTCTTTCTTTTTCTTTCCCCAAAGAGTTACAGTGTTTAACTATGTACTTAAATTTTTGTAGAATACTGTAAAAAGCTAGAGAAGTTTTAAAAACATGGCTGGCCATTGCAATTAGTTTTAATTATGGAAAACAGAATGTCCATAATGCTGATTCGAAACTCACAAGCCAAAAGAAACCAAAATGCCATAAGCTAACCACTGTAAAGTTTTAAGTCACCATGGTCTGGTGCTGTTTGGATGTTCAGCTATGTTTTTGCGGAGTCTTACAATTGGTTATGTCTACAGTTCTGCTGCATATAAAACTTAAGAAGCTATGCCTGCTGGAATTCTTCAGCTGTGGGGAAAGTTTTAGATGGTAAGAAAGCGTATTACAGACTGTTATCAGCTGTAAATGAAGCTGAGTGTATGTACAACACGCATCATGCTGTCAGCTGAAATCACACTGAATCAGTGTTGCAACTTTATCATATTTGTCAAATATGTATTATTTTGGAACTTGTGATTTGTGCTTTTAGCCAATGCTTTTTCATGTTGAATACAAAGATGTAACAGCAAACAAATAACATTTTTCCCTTTTTGTGACCTGACATTTGCCAAAGTGCCCCATGCTGAAATTTCTTTTCAGTATCTTTTTTTTTTTTCCCCAAAGCCAGACATGTACCCAGACACAAAAGCCTCTGTGTATAGCAAGCTGTTTTAAATATTGTGACTCGACGATGTGCTGTCCTTTCTCTGCTTGAGCCAAGGATCTCTGCTCAGTGTCTGTGGATTACCAAGTCCCTTCTTTATTGTACCTCTTGTCAGCTATTCCTATTCATTTAACCTTTCATTAGTGTCTGTGCAGCTTCACTGTCTGGAAAGGCAGGGAAAAACCTAAAGGCCTACTGTCACAGTTATTAGATTTCTCGGTTACATCCCAGCAACCATAAAGGAATAAGAGTCAACACTATTGTCATGCATGCTGCTATCCTGGGGTGCAACTCTTCTGTGCATGTCAAGGACATGTGCCACATGTTGATAATGCATCCCAAGGATAAATGCACAACATGGGGGATAAACCAAGGCTGGCACTAATGAGCTTTGTAGGAGTTACTGCAAAGACAAACAGTTGTGAAGGAATTTTTCTTAAAACGCTAAAGAGATGGACTTGCATTAAGTGTTGCCAAGGCTTGCTTGTGAGGTACTTGTCAATCATGTTAGTTTCATTTAAGTGCCATTTACAAGGTGAAAAAATGTTTTCTATGACTAAGAAATGTACTACTTTTCCTTTTTTTAATCTGCCAGGATAAAGTCTACTTAAGGAGACCTCAATAATACACTATATGACTGTTCTTGCTATTTACTCATTTTTGGATCAAACCCCGAAAATCTATCAAATTACTTTGGGAGGGGGGAGGGGGAGGGAAGTCTGGAAATATGAATTACGATGTATTTAAAAATATTCCTGTTAGCAAAGTTTCAAATTCACTCTTAGTGTTGTAAAAGCATTGACGTAGTCTTGTCTGAAGCATAAATTTTGTTGAGAATATCTAGGTGCATCTAAGTGTTTTCTTCTACATTTGCCACCCAAGAAGCCAAAATCATTAGAACCTGCTTTCTCATTTTGCTGAGCACAGCTTCCATTTAGTCCAGTGCAATATTCACAACATTTTGCTTCTAAAGGTCCCATGAAGCCCATCTTACCTACACTGTTAACCAAATCCAACTGAAAATTCAGCTCTCAGTTTCTACAACAGTAAAAAATGTATGCTTATTCCTGACCTCTCTTTGTTGACCTTTTAGCATGTGTCTTCATTACATTTTCATCAGTAGTAGTGTAACAATATGATACATAACTTCGTATGACTTTCATAAGGATATTTTTTGTCAAAACAAAGTTAGACCTACAGATTTATAGTTAAATTATAATGTAGTAACTCCCCTCAGTTCTGTGTAAAGCATAAGGATTTAGTGTTGGTCCCATTCATGGCAAAGCTGAAAGTGGGAATAAAGCCATTGAAATCAGTCGAGTTAAAGTTATGTGAAACTGTTGAATACTGTCTAGTCATTTCCTTTGCACTTTGCATATGGCATGCTAAGAGGATTTTAAAGGTGATAGGCCACAGGAAAATTCTTACAGCTTCATTGTTTCAGATACAGTGTTTAGGTTGACATCTTCAAAATGTCTGTGCTTGTCATTTATTAACAGGAATTCTGAGCTTTTTCATTTTGCTCTGCATTTCTGATATGAAAGAAGTGAAGCATGGCTGCACCTTTTGCTTTAGTTCAGAACATAGAAGCCAAAGTGACAATCAGAATAGTAGGTGATTGTAGAAACAGGTGCCTTAAAGAAAATAGTGTATGAGAGAAAATTCAACAAAAATAATCTATTTTCCTTGTTTGAACATTGACAATATTTGTAATGGTGATACTTTCCTCAAATTGAAAGAGAAGCTATTGTATTTTGTGATTTGAATTACACAAATATTTAAATGGAACAAAATCTTCAAACATGAGCTGAAACAAATGTGCTAGTGCCCTTAGTTTAAAACGTATTTTCATTACTAGACTGATATTAACTTTGATGAGCCTAAAGCTTACTACATGGTTTCCAAATCAAAGATGAAAGGACCAGTTAGGAATCAAATAAATTTTCCTGTCAAAATGTAGCATTTGACATTTAGAAAGATGTGCTCAGCATGATGAACCATTTCTCTTTACTGCAACTAGCCTGGTGGTTTTTGCATTAAAACTGCTTTGAAACTGAATTGAGGTGTAATAAATTTAAGACAAATTAATTTGGAAGTCCTGATTAGTGCCATTTTTGACCCAAGAGAAGTACTTCCCTGAAAGTGCTTTTTTCCCCTTTATTAATGCATGGCCATTTGTATTGCTAAGCAATTACTTTTGGAGTTGTTTAGGTAGACTCTTACTGGTATAAATCCATTGGCTTTGTTGTGGCATTATGGCAGTTTTATTAAAAGAAGGTTTTGTTTTTCACCTTAGTGTGAAGTTACTGGTATATTCCTACTACTAATCAAATGGGCCTATACCCTGTCTGTATGCTGGAACAGTTATTGTTATGTACAGTAATGCATATTCTACAGTACAGTTGGGCAGTGCTTTTGTACTGATCAGATGCCAATTACATGTTTCTAAAGGCCTACCAATAATACTCAAATTTACAGAATGAGAATCCTAGAGCGGATTATGGGAAATGTTTTGCTGGTTTGCTGAAGATGCTAAGAATTAGTAAATATTAGCAAATATTACCAAATATTACTTAAGTAATAGTGGAAACTTTCAGCTTGCTTTTGTGCTAGACCATGCCTGTATTTCACTTAGCAGTTGTATTTTGAGTTGGCTTTTGAAGGTACCTTGTTTCTAATGTCCCATACAAAACACCTGCTCAAAGTAAATGACACTACAAGCCAGTTGGCTACGTGATTATATAAGCAGTGTGAAGAGGTTGAGGAATTTATGTTGTTCGGTACAAAACTGGCAATAAGGTTTTGTCAACACTTTAGTTCAAATATTAAAAAGCAATGTCTGAAAACAGTGTATGTTATGTAACTAAAGGGTTCTAAGAGAATTTAAGTCTGAGCTGATACAATTCACATGGTAAGACAGCAAGAAAGTTAAGTAGGAGCAGGAAACAGTAGCAGGTAAGTTACGTGTGATTTAAATGTTCCTACTTCTTTACATAAACTGTGCTGCTTTTTTGACTTTTGTCTTTGAAATGGAAGTTACAATCCTTCCTATTTCCTCTTACGCATATGTAACTTGTAATACCTTGCATGTCAGGAGTGAATCTTACTTATAAGATGGTATATTTAAGTGATTTATGGTATCAAATTCTATAAACAAGAAGTTTTTTAATTGCTGAGTGGTCACTCAGAATGCAGCCATGCATCCTTTTTTATTGTTTTCTTGGAATGCTGTTGGCAGTATGAGGGCAGCAAGGATGGGAGTAAGCTACATGGTTCTTTATGGTTTGGCTTGGGGAGTCAAAAAGTGGCAAGAGGCCCTACACCGTCTCCTGGTGATGGATAGCTTTCATGAATACTTTAATAGTAGTCTTTTGATTTAAAAATAAGAGGAAAAAGTCTCTGTGATGCTAGTAATGGCAAGGAAGGATGTGGGTGAGGATGATAGTATAATGGTCAAGGAGCTTGAAAAGGCTTATTATATCTAGTCACCGTAGCAGCAGGGCAGGATGCTTGCCTCTTTCCTCCTCTGCATACCTTCTTTGTCTCCCACATTATTTGTGTGTGGAATTCATTCCACACACGTTACTTTTGTGTGGAATAGCGCCCACAGGTGTGGGCAGTATGGTGGGATGAATTTTGCATACTATGAGTTCTCTGCAGTATTTGGAACTCACTGGTCTATACAGAGGATTTGTGAGCACATTAGATAAAGCTGTGGAACATATGGGTAGTTAATGTCTTCCCACTGTCAGACACTGAGGGTCAAAAAAAATCACTTTTCTCATGCGGTTGTTGCCAGGCTCCTGAAGAATCTAATTGCGTTAGACTGCACAGTTTCAAGAGAGAAACTTGCTGAGTGGTGAAGTTAAGAGAACTGCTCTTGTCCTCACCATTATGGATTTAAGCCTCAAGTATGTAATACAACTATTCACCTTCAGACTTCACTTTTAAATGTAATTGGTTTTCAGGATGGTTTTTGCTCTTGTGGTGGTAAGTTTACAACAAAACAACACAAATTTAGCCTCATAACAATAAAATTATGCATGTTTCTTTTGTTTTACATTTTGAAAGAGTGATTTTGACTTAATGTGCTTTTAAAAAACGTGTCAGTGGCATGTAATGAAAGATAAAGTACAGATGTAGTGGAAATAAAAAGCTTTCAGAAATTCTGCTGCCGCTTTCCTCTGTGTGTCTGTGTGCATGTATGTATGTATACATTATATTATGGCATATACATACACAATAAGTATATCTTTGTGAATGTATCAATGTATAAATATAATATACACATATTTACATACATCCACATAGTACACACATAATACACGCGTACATCTAAACGCGTTTTTTTATGTAAATATGTGTGTAAGTATAAAAGCTTTCCAGTACAGGCATTTTTGTTACCAGGAAGATTTTTGGGATAGTTCTGGGTCTTGACTAAAAAAGTAAGACATAGACCAGACCTAAAAGGTGTCTGTGAAAATTAGTGCACTGCTAGAAGGGAAACCAAGTATTGTTCCTCCCTTTAATCTTAGGACAACATTTAGCAAATACTGGTTTCTGTTTGGAGTTTTGTATTTTTCATTTTATCTTTTTTGTTCTTCAGCTTTCTTACCTGTTCTGTATATTATAAAGCCTCTTTCTCAACATTATCATACAATCTGCTTTGTTTCTTTTGAGAAATACATTGTTATTTTATTCTGTGATTTCAATATATTCTCATAAACATTACTTAAACCAAAGCCAGTGTTGTGAACTTGTGTCTTATAAATATATTACGTTAATGATAATGAGACCTGCTAACAACCAAGCCTCTGATAGCTCTCTAGTTCTGGAAACTAAAGATGGCCATGTCAGCCCTTGTAGGTGTTTTCCCTGGAAAAGCAGTGTAGGATTGGATTTGTAGAAAAATCCCTGCATTTTTTTCTCCTAGATTAGCAATCTCCTCTTCTTGAAGTCATCTCTTGATGACTTCCATTCATGATGACAATATTGCATGAAAGGCATGACACTATGCCTTTTGTCGTACCTTATAAAAGAATGACCAAAAATGGTCTGGCATTTCATTGGCTTGCAAAAGAGGATCTTCAATCCATTTATCTTGGGTTCTAATGCTGCTACAACGTACATTGAAGTATACTGTGATTATATCTTATCATGGGAATGTTTCCACATGTGCTGGCTTAGTTAGTTATGTTATAGAAAGTATCTCTGTTTTCTGTGGAAAAACTTCAGGACTGTGAAGATTTTAGGAAACTGCTGTTCCTAGTACGACAGGCTTGGGAAAATAAGTGTTTATAACTGAGTTTATTCATAGAATAATGTGAAAATATGTGGTGTTGGCAAAATGCAGTACCATGGTGGGAAAAAAAATATATGAAAATTTCATAAATTATATAAAGATTAATGGAAGGTCAGTTAGAATCAAGTCACATTGTTCACATTGTTTAGCAGATGAGTTCTTTTACTACCATTCATCTAATTGTAGTGTTGCCAGTCACTGAGATAGGTATGCAGAAATGCTGAGTCCCATGTGAAGAGACACAGGTGCTTTTTACTCAGTTTCACAGTACCAGTGGGTGCATTTGAGGCGTTACATAGTTTTATTGGAAGCAGTGGGTGTTTTCTTACAGGGTTTGCACTGTACTCATTTGGCCTTTGGTACTTAAAAATCCCTTAGTTAACTAGCATATTGAAATTTCATCCCAGGATGTCAAGAAAATGTGTTACAAAGCTGCATCATGGGCCAAAGCCAGATAGCATTCTTGGGCCTTTCTCAAATAGAAACATGGGAAGTGTGTGGCAGTTCAGGATGGAATGAACAAATTTCGTTTGCAGTTTATTTAGAATGAGCTGATGCAACAGGTTCTCTCTCTTTAAAGCAGTCAGTACCAGATCTCACACTGACTGCAAAAAAGCTTTTGAGTATTTTAGTTCCTGATTCGTGCGAATATACCTACTGAAGACTTACTGCAAGGTAGCCTTTAGTAGGAGTTTGCAGCTTGTCAACTAATTTGCACTGTCCTAATCATATGTACTTCACTTTCAGTGTTGTTAAAGCTACCTGACATGAGCTGCAAGCTAATTGATACACTATGAATCTGTATCCTGATCACCTGATGGTTTCTTTTATGTGTATTTATTTTTCAATAGGCGTGTTTTGTCTTTGGCTGTCATGAGCTTAATGTCCAGTTGTAATTACCAGAGCTAGAAAATGGTAGGGCCTTGATATTAACACTTTGCTCTGAAGGAATCATGGGAACTTGAATCATGGTATATATTCAAAGTTTTTTTAATGTCTTATGCTAAAGACAGCCACTCCATTAATAGTATCTGAGTCACGAGGCTAATTATCCAAAACCTCATCGGACTGAGGAAATAAAATTGTCTGGAAAAGAGGTCCATTTCCTCCTTCTACAGTAGTAGAAGTAGTCTTGTAAGAACTGAAAAAAGAGGGCACTTGTATTAAAAGTGATAGCTGCAGAGTGAAAGAAAAACCAAAACAACAAACCCCTAAAACTGAATACGTGTCAGTAACTGCATGGTCTGCATGATACTGTCATCTGTAGCATGTAGTAATATATTGATGTAAAGGATGGAAATGTTCATAGTAATGTAATTCTGTGGTATATTGTAATGTTCTCAAAATACAAGTCTGTCTTAAATGGACCAAAATCTATGGAGAGCCTTCATAAAATCATAGAATACTGTGTTGGAAGGAACCTCAAGGATCATCTGGTCCAACCTTTATTGGCAAAAAAAGAGATAAAGTTTTCTCTTGGCAAAAACATTATCTGGTTCATCAGTGCAGTTCTCTGTATGATTATTTGCTGTTCTGAAGTGCATTATAACTCTGAGTACACTGAATTATAGTATCTTTGTATTTATTCACTCTAGTGTTAAACGGTTAGTTATTTACAGCACTTGAAATGCACCAGTGCCTTTTGCATGCAGGATCAATGCCCCCAAATTATGCAGGATGAAGTCTTCCCTTTTCTTTTGGTGAGGCTAGTTTTCTAAATGTACTTTTGTGTTCGTGAGACTGAGAGAATTAGCAGTGTAGTTTCTGAGGCAGCACAATTTAAGCAAGTCTAACACAGGCTGATATTTCTGTGGTGTATTCACATGCTGTCAACTTTGTTTCTTTCTTCCCCAAGATTACATTATTTTTTTTTCCTGCTGTGTTCATGAACTGAACTAATGTTGAATGTGGCCCAGCCACCTACTATGAAAGTTGTGAAGCAGGCTGCTTCTGGGGTGATGTTAAAGGTATTGGTGGTTTTAACTGAGAATGGTTTTAACTGAGAAAGGCTTACATGGTTTAATTGTAAGTGCCATGTTAGCCCTATGACTATAGTTGTGATGAACAAGCACTCAATTCTTTCATCTTGAGAGAGAAGAGGCATCTGCTGCTGTGGGTTCTTCATGAGAAGCCCTGTCTTTGTTAATTTTATTTATTTCTTCATACAAACAGTGTGTGTGACATTACAAGCACACTCCTTCCAAGAATTTGGCAAGGGCCATGTTTTTTGTTAAGTATCTGAAAGAGAAGAAAGAGGGGTTTTGTCAGGTTTCGCCTAGATGGGACATAGTATATAGAGTCATAGAATAGTTAGGGTTGGAAAGGACCTTAAGATCATCTAGTTCCAACCCCCCTATGTCCCATGGGCAGGCACACCTCACATGACCATGTCACCCAAGACTCCATCCAACCTGGCCTTGAACACTCCTGGGGATGGAGTATTTATCACTTCTTCAGGCAACCTGTTCCAGTGCCTCACCATCCTCACAGTAAAGAACTTCTTCCTTATATCTAACCTGAACTTCCCCTGTTTAAGTTTAAACCCATTTCCCCTTGTCCTATCACTACAGTCCTTGATGAAGAGTCCCTCCCCAGCATCCTTATAGGCCCCCTTCAGATACTGGAAGGCTGCTCTGAGGTCTCCACGCAGCCTTCCCTTCTCCAGGCTGAACAGCCCCAACTTTCTCAGCCTGTCTTCATACTGGAGGTGCTCCAGCCCCCTTATCATCCTTGTGGCCTCCTCTGTACTTGCTCCAACAGCTCCATGTTCTTTTTATGTTGAGGACACCAGAACTCTACACAGTGCCCCATGTCAAGTCTCATGAGAGCAGAGTAATATGCTGACAGAGGAAATATTTCTGCCAACAGTGCTACATCATCTAAGTACATTAGCTATGTTGACAGAGGTAGCATTGCTATAGTGCTTTTGGAAAGTCAGTTTATATGTTTTGTTTCATTTTTGTCTAAGAGTGTGAAATTAAAGAAATTATGCTGTTAACTTTTATAAGATAGGTACCAAAACTGAACGATCTGGTTTGTGTTTCAAGAATATGTAAGCTGTTTTCTAAACACTTGAAAACCCTAAAAAAAAATACTACTGTGTTTTATGTAAATATTAGCTTCATGAAGTTTAGCTTGGAAAAGCCCATTAATGATGATAATTTTAACTTAAGGCATGCTTTCCAATATAGCTGCCCACAAATTTACGTACTCAGAATTTCATTTACAGAGTCAGGTTCAATGTTCTTTGTTACAGAAACCTGTGATCACAGGACTTCCTGTTGAAAAAATACATTAAAAGTACTACTTTGTAGTCAAGATGGCAGAGCAAGGAGACCTTTTCAAACATCTGAAAAAGCTTATTTAAACTAGTTGAAGTCTAATTCTTTCTGTATAATGAAACAAGACATACATAAGGTTAATCCTTATGGACATTCCCATTATATATCATTTGGTGTCTTGTTGGTTTCTTAAATGAAAACATTTAGAAACTAGATACCTAATTGAACTGCTCAGAGTTCACTTATTCTGAACTTAGTCCTAAAGGCCCTTCCAGGGGCTATTGGTTGAAGGCATGTTGATGATACAGCTTTGACAGTAATGTTCTTTTTTTCTAATGCCAAGATAAGTACTACTTGTTTAATCCTTGCCTAATTTATTTTAGAATTGATAGAATTTGGTGTTTCATCCCAGATTTAAGATCCCATGCCCAGAATCATTAAAGAAATCTTCCTTGATTTATATAAATGTTTTGTCATAATGTAGTCTTTAGGGAAGAATTACACCCTTTCACAAAAAGAAAAGAAACCATTCAAAGGATTGAGTTTCTTTTTCTTGATTTGTAATATAGCCCATTTTGGTGCTGCAGGGCAATATTTTTTTCTCTCCAGCTTATGAAGGGTGTTTCAGCTGGATATGCTCATACCTTTAAAAATCATTTGGTGTGAGAACTTTTTATGTTAGAGGGTGTTTGGGTGGTGGTTTGGGGTGGGCTTTTTTTTTTCTCTGTAATATAGTATACCCTGCCTTTGAGCTTTCACTTTAACTCTTCTGTTATATACTGCCAAGAAGTTTGTTCAGAGCTCTGTCTGTGTTGAAACATGTATGCCTGTCCCAGTGTCATAACTAATTATATACCTTGTATGCTTGCTTCTAGTAATTAGAAAGTAGACCTACCGCAGGATAAGTTTTAGTATTAGATTGTATCTTGGGGACATGCTACAGAAATTGAGTTACCACCAAGCAGCAACTTGAATTTGTAAACAGATACTACTATTTTAAGTGCATCATCTTGTGATTGTTTCTTGACATCTGTGTGTTTGCTTTAAAATTGGGGAGAGGATATTTCTGAACTGTACCTCTGCATACATAGTAATTATAACGTACTTCTTTTCAACCACAGTATTCTGAAGTGTCTGTTGTCTCCACTTCAAATGAAAGCTTCTTGTTGCCATACTGTCTTTCTGCAAATGTTGTTCGGTGGTTCAGAACTTCCAAAAAAATGTGTCTGCGCACAGTGCCTGGTTAGGTTCTGCTTGGCTGCATTGCTGTTTTCAGTTCCTTACTTTTACAAAATAAAAATAAAAGAAAAACAAAGAAAAAAGATTGGCATTTTGATCGGGAAAAAAGGCGTAAAATAATTATAGAGAAAGAGAACACTCCTTTCGTCTTTCTTTGCAGCGTCGTTTGCTTGTGTTTTGTGAGAGTGTATTTATACATATATGTGTGATTCTGTGTCTATAAATTTTCCCAGGCACATGCAGAAACTAAAATGGAACCTTGTAGTTACCTGTAAAGTTTTACTTTGCGTGCTCACAGCTAGGCTAGCAAACAATGACTTATGCGCACCAGCATGTATAAAATATGTGCTCCTTGTCCATGCCTGCTGAATGAACACTTTACCAGTCTTAAGTCTCAGAGCTTCATGTCTTGTTGCAATTAAAGTCTTAAGACTGAGCATTTAATGCTAATGATAGATTACAGTATTGTCAGGATGTGTTCTGATTTTGGTCTTTGTTGAGTTATGAGACCACATTTTTATGGGAGTTGCATGGCTACTTGCTTTTGTGCATTAAAAACTGTTACTTTCATAGACTGTATTATTGTTTTACTAAAACTACAGTAGGAGATTTCTCCTAAAGGCATATTTAATTTTTTTTAGATAAAACAGAAAAATAATAGATATATCTGTGATAGTTTCACAAGGAAACATAATTTTTTCCTTCTTTTTTTTGATAAGGAAATAAATGCTTGTGTCTCACTATGTGAAACTTCAAGTATTTTTTTCTTTTCCTATTAAGTGTTTCATAGAAATCTTACTGGTTATGTAAATTTCTATGTTATCTATTAGTTTCTGTGTTCAGAGAGCAGCATGATTTTGTCAAATGAGTCTGTTGCCTTGTGGCATCTTCAGAATTAATATGTATTAAATCACTTTGAAAGTTTTTACAAAATGTATTTTTTAAGTAGTTCCAATCTCCCATCAGGCATTTTTATCTTCAACTTTCCTCTCCACAATAGGCATTTCTTAAAAGGTTCTGGGAGAAGACTAGGTCAGTCTGACCAGGGAAAGTGTAATGCTGTCCCACATTCCAGTTTTATATGGTTTCAGAACTGAGTTAATATTGCTTGTGAAGAAATACGAGTGTACTGCATATAAGATCATTTAGAGATTTTAAAGTTAAGTTTTCTTTTTCAAAGTTACACAAAAATCTAGAATCCTAATTTCTTCAGAAAAATAAAGGATTATTTGCCAATATAGAAGAGCACACTTCATACACAGTGTGTTGGGTTTTTTTAAAATAATCTTGTTTGAACTTAAGCCATTTTATTCTTTTTCTTTCTGTTCTGTTTTTACAACTTTCCACTCATGCATGGATTTGAAACACTTAACAGAAAACTAAGCCAGCTATTCCAGTGATGTGAAAATTGGAGATAGAGTTGTCTGAGAAACATGCATTTCTTACTCAGCCACTGGGGAAGAAAGGAGGCTGGGTATTTTCCTATACCACAATCTGGGAAATTTGTCTTCTGTATCTATCATTCATTCTTCTCACTGATACCTTTTCACCTTTGTTTCCTGTAAAGGAAGAACACAGTTTTGTCCCTATCCTTTAATCACTTTAGATGTGACTACTTAAGATGTGACTGCTTTAACTTCCTTTCAGCCAGATGAGGTATTTATGGTTTTCTGTTTCTCCCTAACCATCTGATTTTTAAGTCCATTTTTCCACTGGAAACCTTATCTCAAGGTTTCAAGAATGGTAGCAGAGAGAAACTGACATGAGAGTTTTCACTTCTGGTCGCAGAAATGTTAATTGTCAATGAAAACAAAACTACAAGCGGTAGCAGAGGTCCATGGAGCTATCAGTCCAAAGGGTCATATAGATTCTGTTCCATTCATTCTGTGTTTGAGAGGCCTGTCATGCCACAAGGACTAAGATTTGAAGTACAGGCTCCAGATTTCTCAAAAATTAATGACTCTTGCCTGAAAATGATTCCTACTTGCCCACAAATCTGAGAGAGATTTTCAAGTCCTGGCAGGTAGTGTATATCAAGGTTTCTTTATAGAGAATTAGAATGTAAGTTGATCGGTCCAGTGAAGGAGAATGAGACAGTTAATGGCAGTATTGATAAAGCAAATGTCATTTGATCATAACAGAAACCATTGTAACAGTAAATTAGTTGACAGGAACATAAAGCTATCAAAACTATATAAAATAAGTAGAGAAATGCTGCCTGGAAGAAATATTATTTTTCTTCCATGTAAAGAAACATGTGGCAGGAGAAGAAAGTTTGGCCTGGTGGTGTTCTCTTTAACATGTAAATGAACACAACACCAGATTTATTTTGGCATTTTTCATATGGTAGATCTTACCACTGTTATGTTACTCACATATTTAGAATATAGAGTTGATAATATCCATTATTGCGATAAAAACCCACAAAGCTTTTCCTTCTTTTAGCTACTGCAGTGATAATCAATAAGCAGTGCAGTAATTTTTATTTCTGCTACAATACCTTTTCTTAGGGGAGAGTAAGGCAAGATCCTCTGTGTAGAAGAGAACTCATATTTGAATAAATGTGGCTTGATTTTGAGGTAAGAATGTGTAAACAATGCAGAAATTGATTCAGCTATAAGAAATTGGATTGAAATGTGAGTTCGCTATGTTTTATGTCTTAGTTCTGGAGTTATGAGCTTAGAAGAACCAAAGGAGGTTTTGCATTGGTTTTATGAATATGGTGCAAACGAAAATACAGATATATTTTACCTGTAGTATTCAGTCTGCTGCTGTTTTCTCTGTACTGTCCATTATCTCAGTTTTAAGCTTGCAAACAACTTTTGATATACACAGGAAGATCTTATCCTATATGTCAGCATCCTTTTTGTATGTAGCTTGTAGTGCTTTACATTTTACTCCCCCCATTGATTCAGTTTTTAAAGCAAGTTTATGATAGTATTTTTAATGTTTCATAACACATACAAAAAAGCACTAAAACATTGAAACATCCTGTTTGATGACATCTTACTTATCATTGTGTATTTGCTGCGTATAAATACCAGAACATATAATATCTGCAAATAGTGTACATGAAAAACACTGGATGGAGAAACTCAAAGACCTGTGTGTATGGCACTGCTGTTGTCTGTTGCTATTATGCAACATATTATTGAGTTATGTCTCTTAGGAAGACAGAGAGCATTTTTAAGCTTTACAAAGTTGAATGACTTTTGTTGTGCAAAAATCCCTAAAAACAAAATCCCATCAAACCAGACCCCCAGCATCTGGTTTTCATCTGCTCTGATTGTATCAAGAGGAAACAATCCCATGTAGATGAAGAGTTGTATTCACCATGCAGTGTATTTGCAAGGGTTTAAAAAAGCACTATCCAAAATTCAGAGGAACACTTGTCTAACACAGTTACTGGATGTAACTTTGTTTTCTAGTGTCACATTTGTACTTCCCTCATTTTTCAAGAGCTTTGTTGAAACTAAACAGATAGGCTAGATAGGCTTTTACTCAGAATTATACACAGGAGCTTTATGCTTTTGTAAAAGAAATATGCTCTATGTTATTTCATGCATATCGATACCATCAGTAGCATATTGCAGTAGAGAGTGATCCTCTCCATTAGTACTTGTTCTTTCCCATTCCCACAAATGCCTGCCAGACCTGTGATACAGTAACAAAAATTCAGTTGTGAACAGACTCAGAAACATGATTGGTGCTGTCTGGACTGGAAAGGAAGGATTCCAGAAACATGATAGATGGTAAAATGATGCTCTTCCCCCGTGCAAAATGAAGTCCGTGCCTAATTTGGAGATAACAAAACATCTGGTTCTGTGAGTGATCAGGCTTACTCTGAAGATCTGCAAAGGGCTATGATATGTCTTGTTCATATTTAGTATTTTGGAGTGCTTGAATTCCAGCTGTGTTATCTCTGATAAATGATGAGCAAACTTCAGGTGTCTGTAAGAAAGAGGCAGCAGGAACAAACCAAATTAGTGACATGGAACATCTACTGGATTTATTTTAAGTTAAAAAGTGCTTCCCTGAGGCCCTGATATTTATATCAGTGGGAACTGAACCATAGGAAATTCAACAGGTGCAAGAAGGAGCAAGTGTCTTCACTGGTTTGAGTAAAAGAATAGAGCTCAAATCAGTGAATTAAAACCAAAGCAGTCTAACAGCTCAGTAGTACAACAGTCCTTAGTGTTGTCCCTAAATCAATGTAAAATTCTATAGAGTATTGTAACAGATTTTTTGTCAGTGCAATAACATGAATACAGATTTGTCTCTTTGACTTCGACAGAGATTTCTATCTACCTTAGAACTTTGACAAGCCATGCCCTGTATGTGATACCTTATTACCATTTGTATATGCTTTCTGTGCTTTGTGATCCTCTGTTTTCAGTAATGCCTGATATGGACATGTTGACTTTTTCTCAGATGTCAATCAGATGAGTATTACTGGAATCCCACATGAAAAAAGTAGGACTTCTAGCACACAGATTTGTAAGATGTAATCAGCTTCACAGTTGGTCTAATTGACTTCATTGTAAGAATGGAGACTTTTACTAGCTGAGGCTGTGGTTTCTTTACATGAAAATGTTTCCTTCACCAGATGGAGTCATAGTTAGGACCATTTGCGTTTTTTTGAACCCCTCTGCATGCTCAAGTGCTGCTTCTGAAGTCTCAATTAAAATAGGTGGCTTATTTGAAGCATGCTTTCTTTTACTACACTGTCCTAACTAAACTTTGAATCAATCAGTCTTTATGATTGTTTTGAATAGTAAATGTATGAGCACTAAAACTGTACAGAGGAAAAAAAAAAAAGTAGGCTGTCTGCAGAATGTTTTTACAAAGCAACTGAAATTCTTCCCAATATTCTATTTATTATCTGAAAACTACCTTGAAATAGGTGAAAGTGCTTAGAAAATTACCTTTGAATAATAAACCTTAGTTTTGTTAAGATGGCAGTTCTTTCAGTTACCAAAACGTGTAACAAAAGTAGGTTAACAGTCTGGAGCTGGGTCTTAAAGTTACCCAGAAATATTTGTTCGTATTAATTCTACATAACTTAGTGAAAGACTTTTCCATTGCTTGTTATAGGTCAAAATGATTGCCAGTAATGGCTGTACTGGATATTGAGAAATGCTTAGTCAAGACAATCAACCTAGATAGATGGGTTCTTTGAGTTCTTTATGAAGGAGTAAATAGCCCAGCTGCAAAATGATACCTCTCACTTCCTGTGTCCTATGTTCAGTCCATGAGATGGTTATTACATTTGTTGATTTGATGAGTTAACATTGGCTAAGGACCAAACTCCTACCCAGCTGCTCACTTACTCCTTCACGTTTGACTCCTCTACTGCCCGCAAGCCATGTGGGGTGGTTTATGGTTGGTCCATAATAGCTTCTTTCTGCTGCTGCTTCCTCCTCACACTTTCTTCCTGCTCCAGAGTGGATCCTTTCATGGGCTGCAGACCTTCAGGAAAAATCTGCTCCAGTCTGGGCTCTCCATGGGCCACTGTTCCTTCACAGACTATCCACCTGGTCTGGTGTGAGGTCCTCCACAGGCTGCAGTATGGACATCGGCTCCAGTATCGTATTCTTCATGGGCTGCAGGGGCATCTGGTGCCTGGGGCACCTCCTCCAGCTCCTTCTCTGATCCTGGTGTTTGCACTCCTTTTTCTTAATCTTTTTCCCCTCTCTCTGGTCAGTGTGTTTTGCCCTTCCTTAAACATGTTTTCCCTGAGGCACCAGCACCTTGGCTGAGGGTCTCAGCTGTGGCCAGTGTTGTGTCCTCTGGAGCCGGCTGCGTTGAGCATGGAGCAGCCCCATGCCTCTTATCACAGAGGCCATCCTTGCAGCCTGTTCATTGCCAGCACCCTGACACCTACATCAGCACAGTTGAATAAGACAGTATGACAGTACTTTGCTTCAGATTAAGATTTGTTATTTTTTTACTTTTGCATTACACTTGCTTTTAAGATTGAGAATTTATGAACTGTTACTGTTTTGTGATGGTGGCGTATGTGAGTTGTTTGGGGCTTTTTTGCTTAACTTCTGAGTCATTCCTTAACTTAAGAGATTTATAGATTGTTTGCCCACACCAATTAACATAGAGGGAATCTAATTTATTCCACAGAACAAGTGCGGGTTTTGTTCAGTAACCATTCTGATTACACAGTCATCTGTGTAAGCAATAAGGTTTGTGGAGGTATGGCTTGCAAGAAGACAAGTCCTCTCATAGGATTTGGTTCAGTCAGTCACTGGAGCGGACACTCCAAATATAAGCATAGACCCTACCAAGCATAATGATTCTTTGATTTTAAACAGCAGAACTATTTGGTGTAACTAAGAGTATATGAAGTGTTGTACTGGATGTAGATCCTATACGAAGAAAAATTACATGCTTAGAATCCAGTGCTCCTCATTACACAAAACATGATGTGGTTCATTCCTGTCTTACAGAATGTAAGAGTCTGACCCACTTGTGCTGCATGGTATCTAGTGCTGCCATGGTATCTAGGGCCTTAAGGTCTTGCTACCATGATTATAATTTAACATTAAACATACTAGGCTAAAAAGTAATAATACAGATTTTTTTTGTTTTGTTTCTGTTGAGTTAGGTATGTTTTCTCAGATAGTCATTAACTGTGAGAAATCCGTGTTGTTTTACATTGCTTGGCTTGCTGTTTGGCAGTGTTAGGTTTTGCTGTATTTGCTTGGAAGGCAAGGAGTTTCTGACAAAAGGCGAATTTGTGGCTGTCTGCAGTCCTTTCCCAACGAGGTCCCCTAACATGGAAGGTTACGTGGAGAGATCAGCAGTGATGCAACTTTGTCTTTTTGCCATACGTCTCTCCAGATGATTAGTTCTCTGGTTGTCTGGGTAATACTGTTAAACTGCGTCTAAATATGGAAAGAGGGAACTGCTGAAGATTTACTGATTTGCTGCTTATCGAGGCTGGTCCACCATGACTTCCATTATTGTCAACTGGTAGTGTTTCTTTGTCCAAATTTGCTGATATCTCAATCAAAAAGAGACAATTAAAAGATTTTTGGAATCATTTCATGTCAGCCATCTTGGGAAGTGCCACTATGTGATCTCTCTCCAGTTAATTGAAATGTCAAGTTTTAAAGCCTGCTTCATTTTTATCCAAACAAGCACTGTGAATTGTTTGTGGTTAGACACTTTGTAAGTGCAATTATGTCTAATTAACAGAATTCTGTTTCATATAGGTTTGTAATAAAATTTCTGGTGTGTGTTTTGAGGAAAGGGTCAACGCTTGCTTTTCCAGATTTAGGTTGCTTGGGAGATGGTGAACCCAGATACATGAAGCAGTAAGGCAACTAGCAACATGCACTGTTTTTGTAAATTCATAATTGAGACTTAATTCTAAGACTATTGACTTGCGATACTTAAATATTTATTTTTAAACCTTTTTAGCAAACAAATAGATAAACTATTTCTTAAAAGAATAGATAGATCTGTTTTATGACTGTATTTTGGAGTTCTCCTGTACAGTTTTTAACATAAAGTTTTTTTATTTTCTTTTTCTGAGATTTTTTCTCTCTTTTTCATTATGGAATGTATGGAGGAATTCCTATGACATGTTAAAATTCACTTGAGTTTAGCAGAAATTGGCCCCAGCTGTAAGTTTTCTTTATCCAGCCCCAAAGTGCCTGAACATAGAGTACTTCTTCCAAAAGCAGAGGTTGTGTGTGTTCCTGTCTGAAGTCTTGGGCTGAAACAATCTTGACTGTGCAGAATAAATTCAAGATAGCTTTTCTTTGTATTTTGCCTATGGATTTACTCCTGCCTTTGTAAATTATGGCAAAACATTTGCTTAGTGCTATATTGTATGCCATAGCTTCATCAACTCAGGCAGACCGTTTTAAAGTGTATGGTATCTTTTATAAGTGCCTCATACAGGTGCATGTTTCTCTTTTCAGATTTTGTGTATATGCATGATAATTATAGTTTCTTAGATGGGGATCAAAATGCTGAAAGAATAAGATTTCCTTTGAGATAGGCACTCTTAACTGCTGATCAGCTCCATTATGTGTTTTTTGTGGGGTTTTTTGTTGTGGTTTCTTTTTGGTTTTTTTTTTTTTTTTCAATGGCTAGGAAAGGAACCCTAGCCTTAATCTAGATTATTTCTTTACGTTTTCTTTTCCAAAAAATTACAGGTATATTCTGTTGATAACCATAAATAGACATTATTTATTAGTTACTAGAAGCAGTGTTGAAAAAGGTAAATGAAGTGGGTGCCTGTCCCACTTTGGGGGCAAGCTAAGTCCAACTTTTGAAAATATAACTTATCTTCAGGCTTGCCTGTTCAGCAACGTGAGAAATGTGTTGTTTTATAGTATAGTGAAGGCGACAGGCCGAGTTATTTCTGTGAGAAGGGACTGGGAATGTAGAAGCAGAATGCCTTGAAAAAAAACGTCTATTGACACACCAGCTTTAGGAAGCAAGCATCATGAAACCCCTCTTCCTCTCCCCCTCCCCCTAGAAGTTCATATTTCAGTTTGCTCCCAAAAGCTCACAAGTCTGTGCCAGACAGAAACGCACAGAGGCTGCAGCAGTCCCACAGAGGCCACTCAGAGGAGGGACAGAAATGGAACAATCAAGCCCAGTCCTTGCCCCTCTCAGCCTGCCAGGCTGCACAGGTCCACAGGGTGACTCTTGCCTGGCCCTTGACTCCATTTCCCTGCCTCCTTTCCTTTCCCTCCCCTCCATCCCAACTCTCTGGAGTCAACCGTGAGGCCATCCAGTCATACGTTGTCCATCAGATGTGTTTACTTTTTCCGTGACAGCCGACACATCTGGAGCACATATTCAGGTTATTCCAGTGCCACTAGACACATTCCACAAGATCATTTCAGCGGTTGTTATGGCGATCTTCTTCCCTCCAGTGATTTTCAAGTTGCATGGCAGAAATAGCTTGAGCTAACCAGGGGGACAAAAGTCAACGGGATCAGGAGGGGCTTCTTTCACAGAATGAACTAATTAGTGACCCTGCTTTCTTCACAGGGCAATGAGCATATGGTTTAATAAAGTGAGTCTGTGACAGTTTTTGGTTGGTTTTTTTTTTTTTTTTTCCCCCTCATCTGTAGGCAGAGCTGTCACTGGCTGAAAACTTTCCTGTTTTTACTGGTGGGACCGTAGTCTGCTGTCTTTCAACAGAGTTTACTTCACAAGTAGAAAATGTTTGCTCCTGAGAGTTTAACTTCAGAACTTTTCCTTGGCTGCGGACTGCTTAAGTGTAGCAGGTCCTTGAGCTTAAAGAGACAGTACTCATTTCACACAAGGTCTGCCAGTGGCAGTGTGGGGTTTCATACAGGGCTAGGAATTTCCATTTTGTGCTCTATGCGTATCTGTTAATATGCTTCTTTTGCATGGGCTCGGAAACGTGTAGAAGCTTATTAATAAAGTCATAGCTTTAAGGGTTTTCTTGTTGGATATCGCTGGCGTAGTACACAAACTTTTCAGTCATCCCTGGTTTTTACACCTCTTTGTTTATGTTAGTTGTGAGTTCTGCAAAATCTTACATTTCAGCTTTCTTAGAAGGTTTTCTACATTTTTATACTTGTTACAGTTTCTATTTTGTTTACATTAGCAGTTTTACTGTGGATTAAAGCAGAGCACTGGATGCTATTTTTAAATTATATGTTAGTAAAAAATTCCAAGTTCGCTTTGATCTCATTTTTCAAATATGATACGAACTGCATTTTTTTGTATTTACAGAATATTGTTGCTATAGCTCAACTCCATTATGATTAAATTTGTGCTATATTTTATACTTGATTAGTAAGCACTGTAACACTAAGAGAATATGTGGATTACAATAAATTATCTAAGTTTATGGTGGGAGGTATAAATATAGCCATAGATTTAGAAAGCAGTCCTTAAAAATACTTGGTATTGTTAAACCTTTGTAGCAGTACCAATATCAACAAACAGCAGTGCCCATGACAGTAGGGACATTCTTCTCATAAAGCACCACTTACCCATCATTAGTATGTTGGCAGTCCAGTCTATTTCTAAATCTTGTGGTGTTGTTGGATTAATTTATGAGTTCTGAGTATGACTACATGCAAAAAGAGTGTGAGCATTTATAATTGCAAGCAGTATGTTGAAATCCCATGGTGCTATATTCAAAGTGAAAATTAGATAAAGGTTTTTGCTTAGTTATTTGGAGGCTGTCTGATTGCTTTTAAATTAGGGAAATATGACAGACAGTGACATGCTGAAGGAAGTGGAAGAAAATTGAACAGAACCTTGATTATAAAGCACATGATTTTCTGCTTTATTCATTAGCACTGGGGATGGCTTTTCCCCATCTTAGACATTCCATTTGCATGGTTACTGTTGAGACTGGTCACCAAGACTGCTTGAAATACCTGCCCTCAGGAGGGCTCTAAGGGACACAGAAAGGTCACATAATTAGACCTGATTTTAATTCATAGAGACCTGTTTTTCACTGTCTCTTTATGTTTCTGCTAGTTACACGTTATTAACTGGACTGAATTTTAGGACCTAAATTAGATACTTAAGTATGTAATATGCAGAGGCTGAACTCAAGTTACAATGCTGAGGATAGTTACACAATTATGTTTCCCTCACCAGATGTAACTTTGCAGTAATTAAATCTAATGAAACTTAAGTATTGTAGTCAGTGTTTTGGTAGCTATTTCCAAGTCCTATTGGAAATACCACTTAAATCATGGTAATTAATGCCAGTTATCTGTGAAATTTAATAAACAGAAATAAGGTGCTATACTAACCCTTATTTTTAAAAAACCTAGATCAAACAATTATATTACCATCAAGCCCTTTCTATTTTCATTCCTTTAAGGGATATTTTGTTATAATTATGTCATCACTGGAAGTTGGGTTTTTTTTACTTTCCGCCAAGCAATATAATCTTTCTTTTCCTATTTAGACTTCAGCTTTCCCTCTGCATTTCTTTGGAACATACTTTTAATTGTGGGCTGCTCAGCTCTGAACTTCTGGAAGTTAGTGAGGAGAGGATGCTTATTTGGAAAGAATCCTTCCTTCCTTTAGACTATCTGGGAAAACAGGTTCTATTGTAATTTCTCCACGTGTAAGTCTGAGTAGCCTGCTGCAGTCAGTTCACTAGAAGAAACTACATAGAAATCTGCCTTTGAACCACAGTACACAGGATTTGTACTATGAGGCTGGAAATTCAGAGTGCTTTTGTACTAGCAACAGATTACCATCAGCAGAATTGAACCCTGGTCTTGGATTTCATTCTTATGTCAAGCAGCAGTTTTATTAAGACAACAGAAAACAGCAAGCAGCTTAATAATGTCAAGCAGATACTGTAATTGTGTTGTACAGATGGCTTGCATGTAACATCTAAATAAATAGTGAGTTCAGAATGGTAGTGATAAAGCCAACTAAGATGGTTTTCCCAGTTGTGAAATGTTTGTGTAAAGAATGACCTTTTTTGTTTTTGTTCAAGTGTGACAGCTGAAGATGCTTTTAAAACCTTCTAGTCACTTAGAGTGGAGCGATACAGCTTTGGTTTGGTAGCTTTAAAAGGCACATCATATCCATCACTGAAATAGCAAGTCTCAGGGTTATGAGAGAAGATCGGGGATAGGAGATGAGAGCTGCTCAGTCCAGTTTACATTTGTCACTAGTGACTAGCTTTTAAAAAATGTATTAGCTGTGCATGGTGGTAAGTAAGTTCCAGCTGCAGGGGATTACTGCTCTGAGTGGGTCGGGGAGCTTGGAATGCATTCAGTTCCATCAGGGGATTTGTGTCCCTCGTCATTAGCCTTAACGTTACTGAAGTACTAAAGATTAAGAACAGACCAGTGTCACCTGCTCAGAACTTCAGAAAACTCCCCCAAATCATTATAAACAAAGCAAAATAAAAATTAATTAAAAAAACAAAACAAACAAAAACAACCAAAGAAAACCACCCAAATAAAAAAACCAAAAACCCTCCAGAGAGTGTTCTCATCCTCTAGGGAAGGGACTATAGGCTATTACATTGTGGAGAAGGAAGAATCCCTCATATAAATCTTCTAATATTGAGTGAGAGATTATGCATGTGCCATGTAGGAAATAAAGGAAAATATCTAGATTTTGGCAAAATACAAGGTATCAGTTGATGAATTATTCTCCCTACTTATTTAATGTGTCATAATAGTAATTTACACCACAAACACCTCCACAAATACCTTCCTGTTAATGAACATTTTTGTGGGGAGTTTCAAAATCAAGATGTGCTGCAATTTTTAAGGAAATATTTCCAAGGGCTTTAGTCTCACAGGTTAGGAGTGAAGAGTTTTACTGTGTTTTTTCAGGATTCTGCCCCCCCCCCCCTTCAAGAAGGATTCTGCCCCCCCCCCCCCTTCAAGAATAAGTCAAGTGAACACCACAGAGCTTTACTTTTTTCAGGGATTTTGAAATTCAGCTTACATGCCAGCAAGCAGTTTAGTGGCAGGAAGTCTTTCCTAGTAGTGCAGTCATGAACTGGTAAACTAGAAGCATCTGTAAAAATTTAGAGGGAGTATCAGCTTTCTCAAAGCTCCAGCCCAAGACTAATGAGGTGCAAATGATAGTGCTGCATAACCCTTCTCCACCCCAATTGTGGAATGAGATATTGCGACAGAAAGAAGTAAAGAAATGAGACAAAGATTTCAAAACTTACAGTGCCCTGAAACAAATACCAGGTTTTCAGAAGACTTTCAAACGGTTAAGGTGGGCCAGCCTGCATATTTTGCTAGCAAGAAATTCATACCTCCTTCCTCAACCGCAGACATATTTCTGTGGCACTAAATACTGACAGATGGAGATTGTGGAGCAGTAATTAATTTTTTCTGCATACGTGTGAAATTTTACCTGTTGGTGTACCATCTTAATAACAGTTGCTCTACTAAGAAATAAACTTCTGCTAATTTGCATCTTTGATAGATCCTCTTCTCCATTTGCACTACACTGCAGAAAGAAATGGGGTAGAAATGCAGTTTGTTTGAAGGATCACATCTGGGGTGTGATCTGCTGTATCTTGACACCAGATGGCAGGTTTAGGCTGACAACTAAAACCCAGTTTAGCTTGGTCAGAAGTCATCTTAATCTTTTACTTTCTCTGACCATATACAAGAGGAACTCCTACAACATTCTAGCAATTATTTGGGCTCTGATTAAGAAGTCCTCCATTTAATACTCTCTCTGAGTTTACTAATTTTCTGTGCTTCTCACCTCTTCAGTGTTTATAGGAAAGATTGCTTCTCCTTGGCAACACCTAAAACGTTATTGTGAGGCTCATACCTTCTTCCAAGTATGCGTTGTGGGGGCAGAGGTGTGGTGCCTTTAAGTGGCTGATTCTTGTCATAACAGGTATGGCATTAGCCCTGCTGAGTAGTGACTAGAAGTGACAGCCTTGCGTTTGAGGTGCCTGGAGGGCACTCAGTCATCACTCCTACACAGCAATATGCCTTTGAAGGCACTGTATACAGTTGCTTGCCAGTGTGGAGTGTGCTTAGTAAAAGCTAGGGAGACAGAGGTTTGATTCTTGTGTTCTTTTATTCACCAGATCTTCAGAAGAAACTCCTAGAAAATCAAGGGCAGATCAGAGCTGTACACTGGTCACTGTTTGTTCTGCTATCTTCCATAAGTCTGTGTGCACATAAGTAGGCTTTCCCTCTATCTCTCCCCTCCCCACACCCCACCCCCTGTAGCTCCTTCAGTTGGACGCTTAAGTGCGTATCTTTCAACTTCAGGCCACCCAGAACCTAAAATCTTCATCCAGCTTCTCAATTCTCTCCCTACCTCCCCCATGTTCCGAAATTTATTTCCACCTACCCTGTAAAAGAGGGTGCTTTTGAAGTTCTTTTAGTTCTGCTTCGTCTTTCTTTGTCAAACTGCAGTAAGGCATATAAAACCAGAAAGAGAAATTTGACTATAAGGTGTTACAGAATCAATGTGTTCTTGCTTAGTAAGTTCATTATTGAATAGTATGAGCTTCTAAAATGCTTTACCTGAAATGGGGTATATGGAGTTCTTATTCCTGTTAGTTCAGTAAAAACTTGACACTAGAGATCGGTATAAAAATACAGTGGGATACCGTATTTTATCTGGAAGTTACATGTCACAGTATAACATTTTTTATCGAGCATTAGATTTTTATTACATGTTTTTTAACCTTTATTTTTGTAATATGTCTCGGTGACATCAATCAGCCTCTAAACTAGCCTTGGGCACTTTCTTGTAAAGTTCTTAATGGATTGCTTTTTTAAGGATTTAAAGTTAAGTAATTTTAGAAGGCCACTACTGCATATATGGGTTATGGGTATGCTACTACAAGTTTGCCAATATTTGATATTATATTTACATTAGTGTGTTGTTGATGATTTATTTCCAGATGTAGCAATGCAAAACAGAGGAAGGGAGAAAGATAATACCTGTCTTCTAGAACTAAGAGAAAATATTCACTTTTTACCTTTTACAAATGTTTTTTGAAAATACTAATTAAGCTATAAGATGGGGGTAGGGAGGAGCAGACAGGACTGATTGTGAGAAATTTGCATTTGTGAAAAACATGTGTTTCTCTCACTATGAGTTCCAAGTGGAGTGCCTCAGTACAGATTCCTAAGCTGACTTTGGCAGTGTTAAACACACTTTTTTGGTAGAAGAAAAATGTTTAATGTTTACTTTAGTGTTGGAAACAGTGGACATGTTCTTCACTAGTAAGCATAATTTTTTTATGTTTCCTCCATTTTTTTTTCTCCTTCTTGAAATGGTATTTGGTGTAAAAGGGAGAGACCTCTGTCATTTATGTTTATATATGCCAATAGGAGCCTTCATTGCTATCAGAGATTCTCCTGTGCATTTTCATGATGAGAGATTCATGATTTGAGGCTGAGTGATTCTGATGTTCTGTGGATTCTTGATGAGTCCCTTCAGGGTTTTGGAAGGCCTATAGCAGGCATACACAAACACCTTATTAATGGTGATGCAGTCTTTTAGTATATTCAAACAAACAAACAAATCTGATGGCTGAAATGTGGGAAGTTCTGAGACATGATGATCTCTGCAAAACAAATTACTTGTGCATGTGAAAACTGAGTTCTGACAGAAAATAATACTATCAGGAGTAGAGAAAATTCGTTTTAGGAGCAGTGTAGATGAAGTGGTTGGTGGTTTAGAGATTTCTAGCATAAATGAAGAGCTCTTTTAAGCTCTTTTTTTTTTTTTTTTTTTTTTTAGTATGATGGGCCTTGTCTGCAAAATTAGCATGTATCAAATTGTCTCAGTGTGCTGTACAGATGAAGTAACAGCTGGAAAAGGCAGATTTAAATCTGGATTCTAGCTCTGAAGCTCAGTAGATTTGGTTGGTCCTTACTGTGGGTTTCATTCAGGACTCTTTCAGGGGTAAGCAGTGAGCAGATACACAAGTTGCTTTTCTGGTAAGTACTGATGTGTGCATTTTAGAGAGAAAATTAATGAGAACACTCTTACCTGAGAAAAAATTCATGTGTAATTTATCAGAAGATCTGATCAGACCATCCTGTCCAGTGATGTTATTGAGGACTAAGGGGTGGTTCAAGATTGGGCATCAAGTTTGTCTAAGATTACAGGTTTATGTAAACAGACACTGGTGGAAACAGGCAAGGGCAGATCATGCAGGATGCTGCAAGATGTTGGGGAGTTGCAGTGGTAGTGAAATGTTTTTATTCAAGCAAAGTTTTAGTAGTTTTGATGATCGTTCGGAATTACGTTCATCCTACCTATGTAGTGGCATAAAATAAGAAACTTCAGCTTACACAAAAAATACGAAACGGTACAACAAAGTAATTTGAGGAATCTAAGAAGTATGTATAACTTTGAAGAATTAATTTGACTTTCAGTAATTGTTGACCAAAATAATATTTGGTCAGTTTTCCCAAATGACATCAGTTGCAATAGTATCTTTTTAAATACATGTTTAAGGCACATTTATATTGTCTCTATTTCTTTTCTTCAACTCTGATACCCTCTTATGCTTTCATGGCTTCACTTTTGACTCCTTACTTCAAGACAGGCGAATAGGAACACTTGTGGTTTCTTCTGGAAATAAAAGCAGTGCTGCTGCATGAATTGTAGAGTGTCTAAGGAGGTGCTAGTCTGCATTTCAGAAAGTTGCATATACTGTCTTTGAAGGCTAAACATGTCTCTATGCATATGTTTATGCTTTGCTGAGCTCAGAATCCATTCACTGACTCTGCCTTTATACTCTAGATCAAATTAAATAATGTAAAGCAGAAAAACTGTGTTGTTAGGGAATCTAGAAAAGGGTTAATCAAAATCGACAACTGCTAAAAGGAATCCTTAACTGTAGTGCCTAACCATTGTTCAAGCATACAGTACAAATGTGTTCTGCCTAAGTTAGCCAGAACAATGTCTCCAGCTAGTGATTAGGCTTAACTCCAACTTTCACCTCAGGCAAAATTTATGCAGTTATACTACTGTTTGCCAGGTAATTAAAGGAAAAAGAAGCATCAACCTTTTTTTTTTTTTCATTATGTGTAAATAAATAACCAAATGTTCCAATTGAGCAAGGAAAAAAGTTGACAGAGGCTTAAGAAGCAGGCAAATATTTGAGGCTAAGATTTGCGTATAAATTCATGGATGCTAAACCACCTCTGTCCATCAGGCACATCTGTGTAGCTCTGTTGAAGATGTGGTGAATCTCGTAGAAGTCACGGTGCCATTAAGGGAAATGGGATCACTGGAGCACAAAGCAGATGGGCAAGTGCTTGGGACAGGAATCAGAACCTATTGTATGTCAACTGATATATGGGAAATTGACTGGGAACTTGTACCTCGAAGTGGCTTAGGACCAGTCCTCTTCTGGCTTGACTTCATCTGTGGGAGAAGGGCTTGTTTCACAGGGTCTGCCTGGCTGAGGTATGCTTTTCTTGTAGCTAGGGAGTGTGCAGTAGGGCTACAACCGTTAATATATCTTGAAGTCTCCTGTTATGTGCTTAGTGCTAAATCAAATCATCATGTTATGTATTCAGTCTCAGTTATCTGGGCTAGGATTTAGAAAATTGTAAGTATATTATATATGTTATGATTTCTGGAGGCATTACTGTTTACAAATATAATTTACAAATATTGTTGAATGACTAGCAATTCACTGGACCCCACATAGAACCTCATGAGTATGAGAATATGAGCAGTGGCTGCCAGTTACCTGTATGCATGATGTACAGTGGGCTCTGTAGGGAACTTAAATATTATAATGTGGTTAGTTTGACTAATATAGATAGAAACAAGTTGTACCATAAATAATTTTTAAAAAGAGGTGGAGGGGAGAAAAGTAAGAAAGATTGCCTGAATTTAAATTTACTTTTATGACCATTGGCCAAGAATGGTTAGATTTATTTTATTTACTCCAGTTTAGCTACTGCTAGGGTTTAGATTCTATTTAAAAGAGATTTTGAAAATATTTGAGGCTATATGTAGTCTTTTTTTTTTTTTTTTTTTCTCTGTATTATTACTAGAGCATTCCAGAAGCAGTCTAGGTGTGTTATAAATTGTTTCAAATCAATGCAGTAAAAGTTTTGGGAACCACTGAGCTACCTGCCTCTATTCCTCTTGCACCCTTTGAAATGCTGAAGTATAATATACAGACATTACCTGCAGTATTACTTCTTTTCTTCTTTAATTTCTGAGACCTAGATTTACTACTCCCTTACTTTTTACTGTCCATTAGCTCAGCAATGACATAGGATGTAATGATGCCTTTCAGTCAACTTGTTTTCTGTGGTGTATGTTCTGCCAGCTTCTCAGTATTTGGCTTGTATCTATAACACCTTGGACTTCTTACCATCCTTTCATATAAATCTTGGAAAATGTAGGACTGCTCAGCTGCTCATAGAAGTTACCTAGATGTACTGATAGGAATTTAGATTATATTAGATTAGATTATATTAGATTTGATTAGATAGATAAAAGTAATATGTTTAATCTAATATGCACTATGCATATTTCTCTCTAGGCTGTGGGTCATGTGTTAATACTCTAATATCCCCATCATGGATTTAAGAGGCCTGCTTCTTTTTATTGTACTAATAAGATATTTATAGGTAGGGAGCTGTGCATCCCAGTCCACAGTTAACTGATCTTTTACCTCTAGAGAGATAACTTTGAAACATCTGAAGTCAAAATGAAAACAAGCTTAAGTTATTATCCAAGTCCTTCTTTCTGCCATCCTACAAAACAAGCTGGCCATCCAATTCTGGTAATCTCTGTTCATGGAAACTCTGGGAACAAGAGCGGGATTGATGAGCCTTTAGAGGTATTAATGTAGCTGTCAGGTACTTTTGATAGAATAATTACTGTGATTCTGGTCCTTTCATTAACATGGGACAAAAGTTGAGTAATAGTATTCAATTCATAGAGACCCTGTGTGATAATTGATATTCGTGTGTAAATAAGTTGTGATGTGTATTTTTAGTTTCCTCTCTGGTGTTTATATATATATATGTACATTCAGACTGGGGGTGAATGTAAATACCCTGCAGTGGAAGGCTGTACAACGTTCTCTGATTCATCAGTATTTGTAACCTGTCCATCTATGCCATGACTGCACCTATAGAGGCCAGTACATCTCATACCTTGTTTATTTTCAATCCCTGTGGCTGAGTGAAGTTTATTTTCAGTAGTGATGTTCCTGCAACTAAATCAGTTTTATTTGATTATTTTAGATGCTATCTTACTTTTTCTTCTTCTTCAGAATTTCTGTTTATTTTGCCTGAGGTGTCCCATCTCTAGGATTACCCTTCTTGTGACAATCACTTCTCTGCACTGAAAGGGCTCATCTGTCATTTAATTACCCTATCCTGTACCCCTAATTTGGAGAGGAATGAAGGCACGCAGTGTGAAAGGATTATGAGAGTCACCTCAACCAAGAACTTCTGAGAAAAATAATCAGTTGTCTGTCTCCCCTGGAAAGTCTGGAGGGATTACAGAGGGCTTTGGCCTCATGTGTGGATAAGGCAAGAAGAAACCTCAACAAAAATCAATTATTTGCATCATCCAGAATATGCAGTGGGTGGTCCTGGAAATTCAGCATTAGAAATAATTTTGGAAGATGAGATTTTTATGCTTAGTCAAGGATTCCTGAGGTACCTTACATTCTTCTAGAGTCTGTCATTCAGCTGTCAAAAAATAGGAGTTTCTCATTCATATCCAAGCTCATTTTGTCAGCTTTCTCTTGTTTCTCAAGCAGATTATGCACAGTATGATTCCCTCCAAAAGAGGCAACATAGCCCTTAGCACTGCTCATCAGAATGAATTTTCATTAAAGTACAAAATTGACCCTCTAACTGACTTTTGCAAAATGATGCTGGCAAAAGTGTCATATCTTTGGGATGGTGTTGTCAGATATTCACTAGACCTTCATAAACAGTCTACAGAGTGTGATACAGTACCTTACCAGTTTTCAACACTGTCTTACTGCATACCCCCTTCTTGAGGGGTCTCAGAGGCTCATCAAATAAAGGTTCTGAAGTGAATTGTTAGGAGAGTGATGTGACCATCTTAAACTGTTTTATATTGGAGGAAAATTGTTTTACAGAAGTTATTTTTGAAAGCCAAGGAAAAAACAGGATATTCATCCAGGTTTAAGATGACTGAACTCCAGAATTAAATTTCAGCCTGATGACACTGTTGCTCTAGCAAGATTTTTATTTTAACCTGCAAAGTTCTTTCTGCTATGTGTTTTCTTTGTAGTAGGCCACTGCCACTTCTAATATCACTTTCTACTGGACCTTTCCATGAAGAACCTGAAAAAACAAATTGTCATCATGCCGTGTCTGTAATATTAGCTCATTAAAAAGAAGATGCTACATACTGAAAACTGTGCAGGAATTCTCTCGTGCCAGAAATGTTGCTGTTGATTTTATTAGCTCTGACAAAGCTAACAAGGTGACTCAGGTTACCTCTATTTTCTTGGAATGGAATGTGGCCATATTTGGCTGTAGGACATCCTGTACTTATATGCAACCTAATATAACACTGCACAATCATTTAATGCAGATGTCATTTGAACACTTTGAGTGCCCCGTTTGGTGGACATGTTGGTGACTATCATGGAGCATGATGACTCCCTCTGTAAGTGGAAAGCAAAAGTTAGGCAATAATTGGCAAAGTTTGCTTTTCCCCTCATTGTTGCTTTCCGAATTTGAAAAGTTTGGTCTCCACTAGGCTTGTTTTTCACTAGACATCTCAAAACCAAAGGCCTAATTTACATTTTAGTGTCTGGAGAGATAGTGCTTTATATTAACAAGGTGATGTGAGATCCACTCCTTTCGATGGGAAAGCAGATGGTCTATGAAATGGATGTCTCCAAGAACATCCATGTACCGCTTTTCTATCTGGAGCCTGTAACTAATTGCCAAATGGATTTACCTGTTTCAAGGTGCAGTAGATCGGAAATGGGAAAAGGATGATACCCTGATTGCTCTTTCCAGGACAGATAGCCTGAGGTCTGCTTCTTTCCTTCAGATGTCAACAAGAAATGCCACTGCTTCTGCTTCAAAATTCTTGTATTCCTGATCTTGTGGGGAAAGATATTTAAGCATAGCTTCCCTGACTCACCATCTATACTAACAGTTCTCCCTAAGGTTAGGCAAGAAATAACATGATTGATCCTTCTGGCTCCAGCTTGGCTGAGGCAGTTCTGACTCCAGCGCCCTGCCTTTGTTCTTACTCTGTTTCACAGTGAATCCTCACAGATTTAACACCCAAACGCCACATTCTTCCACATCGTACTATGAACTCTGGCTTCCAGGTGTTAAATCTCACTTTGCTCATCCTCAACCAGTTATATTTTCAGCAACAGCAGAAAGAAGAGCAAGAATAGCAGAAGCAGCTGCATGAACTATGGTTTTTTACATGACATACTGTGAAGGTGGTACCTCCCTTGTGTCTTTGTTACCCATATGATTGTGGATTATTTTTTAATCCTAAAAAGTTGACCTAATACCATCTTCGGTGCATCTTCAACCATCTCGAGTGTGCATCCACATTTGGTAGGCATTTCTTTGTTTTTTAAATACCACAGTTATTTAACTGAATAGGACCTATTGAATCCTGTTTTCCAGTGGATCTGACATCTTCCTGCGTACCTTTTAATGAAAACTTGCTCTTCTGGTAGCTTATAACTATGACTAAAATGATGAGAGATCAAGGCCCTAATATTTGTCCACCTCCTGCCTTCCACTTTCCCTCTTTGATTTAAGATATCTATGTGTTGATAGGTTTTCAGCCTTAGGTCAGCCACTGTTGTTTGCTTCAGTGTTGACTATATCCATTCCTGAGTTTTAAAGAAATGCTATCTGAACCTTCAACAGCACTTTTACCACTCATTTTGCCATTGCAGAAGCATCATGACATCATGATTTCTTGGGAGTTGCATTTCTTTATTCAACTATATGTTTTTCTCATGTTTGGTGGCAAACACTATGTACAGGCAGATCTTTTAAGGAGGAAGATTAATCAGGTGTAACTGGTTTTTTTAAAGAGGTATGTTTATGCTGTCAGTACAGGTATGCTGAATAGGTCTGCTTCATTATATTTGGTCTCATGTAAGGGCAGGATGTCACATGGCCAGCAGTGTTTCCTTCTAAGAGAGCTCTTCTAACCTGAGATGACTTGCAACTTTATCAGTAGTAAGACTCAACGTGGCCTTTCTGAAGACAAATTTTCTCTTAGCAGTACTTGGTAAAATAATTCCTCCCCCCACACCTTGATTGCTGCCACGATACGGCAATATATGCCCTCGTTACTCTGGCATTTCTGAGCTTGTCAGCCTCGTAAACTCCAGGAGTTTTTCTGATATTCGAAGGGAGAAGTGATAAGAAGATGAGCTCTGACTGCAGGGGCAGATGGCCTCTCAAAGAAGAATACCCAAATTTAAGTTCCTTTCTTGCCCTCTGAGAGAATCCCTTAGTGTAGGTCTTCATAGTGTAATGAAAAAGCAAGAAAAGTACCATGAATTTGTAAGGGATTTTGTGCATATATTAAATTTATTTTTGCTTTCTTTTTTCTTACTGCTGAAATCAGCTACCTTTAGTATTTATGCATAGTGCAACATTCTGAAAGGTATTCTGGATGTGCAAGCAGCACAGAGTCTTAACATTCTTATTGAAGTCAATGTACTGAAATCAATGGGAGCTAGTTACTGAAGTCAGTGAAAGAAGAATTTAATGAATAATTTGTTTCCAAACTGTTGACTGTTTTCTTTGCCTTTCAAGATAATTACATGTTTCTGTATTTGTATATGCATCATATATGTTACATAAATATGAGAAGGAACGCACATACAACTGACACGTAATGCATTTTGGTTTCCTTTGAGACCTGACTGTGTGCTGAATACCATTATCCCTCTGAATGCCTTAGGACTTAAAGTTAATATGCAGTGAGAAGGCACTTGTAAGTCCCTGTGGACCTATGCGGTTTACATTGTTAATTCACTGTTCGAGTACAAATGATACAATACTGAGTGACTCCCAACTTTCTTCTGGGTGTGGTGTTTGACAGATTGTTAAATTTCATATTTGAAATCTTTTAGTAGGCTTCTTTTTACAATATTCTTTAAAAATTGCCTTGTTTGTCATTTAACTGAAGTGTTGTCATCATCCCTGCCTGGGATCTTCTTTATTCTCTTTTCTTGGTGGGGAACAGAGAGCAACAATGGAAGACAAAGGATGTGAATATATGATTAAATGTCTTTCTTACCACTGCAATTTCTTAGATGAGTCATGCATGTTGATATTTACATTCAATGATGAGAAAACTTAAGTTGCTTACTGTATCAGAGGAGGAGACTAGAATTTTATGACTACTTCTGAATTTTTTTTTTTTTCTTAAAAAGGTTTTTTCTTTTTTGTTGGGGCAGTATGGTGAATAAAATGTGTGGTTCCTAACCTCTTATAGGAGGAAAGAAGGAATTAAAGGTTGTCCATGAAACAAGAAATGAAGAGTAGGAACAAGCAGGACCAGAAAGCACAGTGTGCAGTCCACTGATCCATGTCACCACACACTGTTGTTCCTAGTATATGCTGCATAATCACAAGGGACGAGACAAACCAAATCCATGAGGTTACAGTGTCCCAGATGCAATGCCAAGTGTAATTTTTGAGTATAGGTTGCTGCACCAAGGAGACGCAGCCATGCATAATGCAGAAGTCACCTAAAAAGTATGCCAGAAGTCCAGGAAGGAACGATGATGCATTTTTCAATTTTTCTTGGTTTTCTTAAATAGAGTGTCTAAAAGGAAGAGAACTGAGCACTACATGATTTCAACGTCCTTATGTAAAGATGTTTAAAATGGCAAATACTTGGCTTATCTGTAGCATCTTTATAATCAGGTAAATAAGCCTTGTAACATGCCTGTGTGTAGTTTCATATTATTACTTGAATTTTATATGTGGATAAACAGAAGCGAAAAATGAAATTATTTACCTAATATCCCATGGCACATCATTTGACATTGATGAATAAATGTACATTTTCATACCTAGTTGCTTTTCCTAACCACTGGACATGCATCTTCCCTACTAACTTTTACGTGTCAAAGTACGGGTACAAAACTGTCTGGGTATAGATTTATCTTAAAAAAGTGTATTTTATGTCATTATTAACAACCTGTTACATCCCATGCTGCTTCTTACTTGAAGGATAACTTGTAGAAAACTAGTTTCTATTTGTGTACCTGGCATACCACAAATAGAAGTAATTTCTGGAGTGAAATATAGAAAGCATATTAACAGCATAAACTAGTAGATTGCATATAGTAAGACACTGGAGAGTGGATTGCAAAAGTGATCAGTATCCAACTGTCTAGATGAAGCTGCAGTGTAAATTCAACAAGTGCTACATTCATAAAAACTATTATTTTGGTTGGAATGCAGGAGTTAATACCCATGTTTCGTGAAAAATTGTCAGGTAAAGGGATGTGTGATTCATTAAAAGTACTTAGTCCTTATCAAAAATTTGCTTGGATCAAAAGGCACCTTGGAAAAGAAAAAGTGTGGTATGAGAGGTGAGTGAAGACTCAGAACATGTGAGTGTTCCTTTGATGCTGCTGAAATAATTTCCAAGTTATTTAATGTTCAGTATCTGTGGTTTCCTTCTACTTTGAGTACTTTCTATTTTTCACTTCTAGCATACAAAGCAATTTCCTTCAAGATCAGGGAGAGAAGGAAGAATGTACATTGTATACATGATGACTGCTGAGTGTTATGACGTTCATCTTCAGTCACAAGGTTGGAGGAGATAGTACCACACATGGGGTACTTCTTACTTAAGAAGATGAATTGTATAACACCACTCAGCCCTGATGAGGACTCTGTTGGTGTATTAATGTGTCTCTGTTAACATTTAGTTGCTGGTTTAGGCTTTGTTCTAAGTTACAAGCAAATGAGCACATAGGAAACCAGGCAAAACAACCAGATTTTCTTCAGTTTGCCCCATTTTTCTTCTTTTAATCAATGCCTTCATTTGTCATTGGATACTATTGTTTATTCTGTTCACACTAAAAATGAGGCACAGTCTGAACTTCATCATAATTTCAGCATAATGCGGGTTCGAAATGAGTACTTCTGTCTCTAAACTGTCAAATCCTTTCTGTACTGTGTGCAGGCACACTAAGGCAACTCCTGTAGTGGTTCTCCAAGATACTTGGAGAGTGGTATTGTTCCCTTTTTGTTCCTAGAGATGGCTCTGCATCATCTGGAATTTCTCAGCCTTTGCTAGGTTAGTTTACTGTGAGAATCCCCAGATTGTTTCTAAACTGTATTTCCAAGATAGATGTATGATTGATTAATAGCTTCCATGCCAGAATGGACAGTACTACCTGGTTTTTAGGAGCCGTAGTGGTAGGAATTTTGTAGTTTCTCTTTAAAACTGTGTAGCCTGTGGCTGCTGTGATTAGCTGAAATGCACTGACTGTCCCAGGGTTGTACTTCTAGGGCTGGTGGCAGGATCTCGGAACACATTTGGGCTTGAGGTATAAAGACTCCTATAGTTGGGAGAAAACAAAAGAAAAAAAGATAAAATCCAAACCAAACCAAATGAAGTAACACTGGCCTTCTGGTAATCCATCCTCTCCTTTCGTCAGTCCCATCTGTTACCAGTATGCCTGCTGTCCTCAGTATTTCCTCATTACGAAGGTTAATCTTTGTGCTTAGTAGCTGGGTCTGATCCACTTGTATGTGTCTATTGAAACATTCCTGGATTATTTCCCAGCTGGTTGGATCCCTGTGGGAGAACTGAGTGAGGAAAAGGCACTGCTTAGTATATCAGTAACATGCCTGCTAAGTGGATCAGTTAAACTATGTAAAGTTAAACCATAAAACCTAAATTTCAATTCACATAAAATGACAAAATCTTAGAGTAACTGGATTACAGTTATTTTCATATATTTGTTTTGGTGAAATGTGGAGATGGTAAAAATTATATTCATCTAAGTTATCTGGACTTCTGACATTCTCAAAGCAGCACAATAATTTCAAAAATTTCCCTTATTTTACAATGTAACTTGAACTGTTTGTTCATGGGTGCTAGTCTTTGTTCACACAGTTAGCAGACACTAAGGAAAATCAGGTAAATTCTTTACACTACTTCGCATTACATGAAAAATACTGGAATGTGTGAGAACTTTATGAAATACAAAATACAATATTGTAAATAAAAATTGTTTCTGAAGTCCTGGAAATGCTAAATTTGCTGTTCACCAGAACTATAGCACACCATATCTGCAGGAATGTATGTCTTTAGAAGTATTTTGGGAAGCCTTATGCTGCTCTGGAATTTGTGCAGAATTTTTAGTTGTGCACATGTTAACGGAAGATCTGTATAACCCAGACACTGTGAATGAAACATATTTGACAGTCTTTCCAAAAGCAGCAGCAACTGGTAGATCTGCAGTAAACCATCCAAAACAAACTGTCACTAAAAACAGCAGTAGGCCACCACATAACAACCACAAGAATTAATTTAACAATAGCAGTGGTTACGGCCTTGTACATTCAGCATTGCACATCCCTGTACCTCTGTGATTAAATTAACCTGACCTCCACAAATTTTAATAATTCCATCTAGGTATTTAAGTTGGTATGAAGATCTCTCATCTAGATTTCTCACTTTTATTGCCCTAGTTATTGTAGTTGGCAAATGGTATTACCCACATACACTGCAAAAATACTGAAAATATGCCTGTAGGTAAGAAACTCCAATAGCTCTCCAGTCTGGAAAAGATAAATCTCAAGCATTAATTATTATACAAAATGAAATTCTGGTGTTATATAATCTGTTGGTCTTGGCAGCAGTAGGATTTTAGAAATTTTTAAACAAAAACCAGGGATCTACAAAAAAAAGTAAAAAGGTAAAATCTCAATTGTATTAACATACATTTAAAAATGCTATAACATGTAAGTGAGGAAATAATGGATCAAGTGTTTTGCCAGCAAACTAGTGCCTTTGCAAAGGAAAAAAATCAAAACGGAAAATTCACATTATAGGCTACTAACTTTCAGTCTTGCTTTGTCAGTCCCAAGTGCCTTTCGATGCTATATAGTGCGAAAATTTTTCAAAACTCCAAAAGCAGCACTTTGAGTTTCAGTGCATGATGACTTTAAAAATTCTTCTTTCTCGTACTAAATTTAT
>NW_009934187.1:19485-24485 GCF_000696875.1 Nestor notabilis | reverse complement strand
CTGATTAGTTCCTATAGCTATAGAATATAACACATACATTATCTCCTGTTTTGCATATAACAGTGTAACAGTGTCTGTTTGATTAGGCACCTTTGTTACCAGCCTCTACAAGGGAAGGAGTAAGTAGACTCCCTCCTAAGCAAGACAAGAAATGGGTATCAAATGAATTTGCCTTTCTAAGACTGTTTGGCCAGTGAAGCTATAATTTTCTTCCTTAAATCAGCTACTTCAAGCTACAATAAAGGAAAACAATTAATCTTGATGGGCTGAGAAATGCAATTTAGAGGTGAAAGACTCCCTTTAATGTGTTTTTTAACCACATAGGCTACTTTCTTCATGAGTAGTTAATGTATCTCTATATTGTACAATGCAAGGTTGTGTAGTAATTCATTAGGAATGCAGGGCAGTGTAGTAATTCTGAATTACTAGATCAGGTGTTGGAAGCAATGCAGCTTCCATGCTACATTGGATGATCTATGTCCAGCTGCTTAATCCCACCATAACAGGACATATTAGTTTAGGAAAATTGCTGTGCAAAATAAGTATAATAATTTCAAGTTCAGAATGACTTTCATTCAGAGTTTGCTTAGTGTTTTTCAAAAAAACTGCCTGTGAAAGATAGACAGGCTCTGAATTCAAGGGAAAAATTAGGTGCCCCAGTACACAGACTCGTTTGGCATTGCTACTTGAAGCCACTCAGCATTTGCAGGTTTGCCCTGAGTTTGCCTAAAGCTCAGTTACCGCCTGTCAAGTGCCTGTTTCTTCCTAGTGGCTTTACAAGCACCTGAAGGGAGTGCTGAAATGCTGAAATTGATGCAGTTCTTGCTTTGTAATCAATTAAGAGTAATCAACAACTTAGAACATAAATGCCATATTTTTTTTTTGTTAAATTCGTCACAAAATCAAAAGAATAAAGGTTAGTAATCTAAAGATAAACTTGGTGATCATTACAGTAACAAATGAAAATATCTGGAATCTCTCTGCTGCTAGTGAAGTGACTCAGCTATGCCTGAATGCTTCCTCTGCCTCGTTCCCTTCTGCATGACAACCCGGAAATAGAGAGGACAGATTGTGAGAGGAGAGGAGGATTAGTTTCATTTTCCTGTCCATGCAGTTGCTTATTGTTCCTTGTAATAAATGGGTTATATTTATTGCTTCTGTGAAACACGGTGAAAATTTCAGGGGTGGAAATTCTAGCGTATGTCTCTAGTAAAAGACTGAGAGAATAAACTACTTGTGAGGAGTTCGGGGCTGGTTGGGGGGGGGGGGGGGGGTGGGGTTGGGGGGGGGGGGGCGAAATAGATTTGCTTATGTGGAAGAAAATGAAACCTGAGTTCTTTAGTCATATTATGATACTGTTGATGTCTGTGCAAGTTGTAGTGATGTGAAGCCTTGTCCTTTAGGTACATGCAGACTAAGATCATGAAATTAGCTCAAAGGGCACTGAAGAGCAAGCTCTTTCTGTCTGTCTGGTTTGGCTAACTATTGCAGTTAACAGTGACTTCAGAGGCTGATTTTGCTCCATGGAGTTGTGTAAAGGTCTCAGTAGTTCTGTTTAAGAAGAAATGCTGGAGTGATTTGCACCTTGCTAATACCTCCAAAAAGCCTGCTTAATGGGGAAGATACATACTGGTTTTGTCTGTCTCATTTTTCTGCTGCAAATTTCACGACAGTAGTGGCTGTAGTTATGACTGGGTAAGTGGAATTTAGTTCAGATAGACCGTAAAGAAGCAGCAGACTATCATTAAAAGAAATGGAGATACATTAGGTCAGAGAAGTTATTTAAGGCTTTCCCCACACTCTATACGCAATATCTAAAGTGGCAATTAACACATGAAGGCAGTAGAGAGGTTAATTGAAAAATACATGGAATAGTGTAATGATCTGATTAGCAAAGAAGCTATGGAGGGGTTTTGTAATCACTTTCACCTGATCAGGTGAGTTCTAGCTGTGTTATTTCATGTTGTTTTATATAATCTACTCTTTATGGTGTATCAGGCACATCCAAAATATGGTTCACAGCAGTTATTTCATTCTGCAACTTCTAAAATCTGCCATAACAATATCATAGAAGCATTTCTGTATTTTAACTCTATGTGACAACACTGTTTCACTAACAACATACATAAAGGACTTCATGAAAAAAAATGGGTTTTAACTTGTTAGACTGTATTTCATTTATATCCTAGGTGGCAGCTTGAGGAGGGCTCTCAGAACATGTAAAATCACTAATCTGTGGGAATAAAATGGTACTGGAACTGGCAAATTGCACTGGCAAAATTTTAGGTCTGTGTTCACTCATCAGTAGTCTGTACGAAAATACTGTTTCTATTTACAAGATCCTTTCAGGCATTTATCTGATCTGCAAAGAAATTACTACACTAGTTTAATTTTGACTCACCATTACATCTGCAGTTGTGTATTTGCAACATGGATGAATTTTTAGGTGATGATATATTGAAGATAGCACTTGCCACGTTTCAATTTTGTGGACAGTCCCTTTATATGGATACAGTTTAGTTTTTGTGAGATTTAGAATAGATTATGGTTGGAGTACTATAATCTAGTAGTCCTGCACTGAGAAGGGGTTTTGCTTGGCTTTTTAAACCTAGCTGTTTAAGAAGTAGTAGTATAATAATTCATGTTTTGAAATTATGATGCCTGAAGGAGGGGGGCGTGTGGCTATTGGACTTTAAATTATAATTAACATGTGTGTACCTGTATGACTTGGTCACATATTTACACGTCAGACATGGAATCAGTCTTACGACATTTATGTGAATAAGTCTACATTCAGAAGATTGTACCACAGTTATATGTTATTTTCTGTAGATTTTATTGAGCAGTGATAGTTGTGCAGAGCTATGCTACCATCCTCTGAAGTTATTCTGCCTTAATCAGTGACTCAAATATAAATTACCACTCGCTTTCCCCATTTAAGATACTGGATACTAGTCTGCTCTTGCAGTATCTACTCATTTGAAAGAAGTGCAGTAAAATTAAGGTCAGCCTCCCATTTCTAGATGCTTGATTCTTAGGTGAGAAAACAATGAAATTATTAGACAGTGCAATATGCAAAGGGATTTACTTTACTTCAGTCTATATGTAAGAAAAGCATGTATCTGAAGGGAAATGCAGTACTAGAGTCTGAGACAGCAACAATGAAAGAGCATCTAAACTAAGGTTTAGGCCAAAGATTGTAGTATGGAAATGATGCTCTAAGTAGGCAGTATGACAAATTTAGGATAATCCTGTGAGCTCCTCTGTTTAATATCATAAATCTGCATCCTATTCTTCTCACTTTGCATATGCAAATCTTTACTGTCTCTTTATCTTAATAGTTATCTATGTTTACACAGAGGCACCATGTGCTCTCTGTGGGGCACATTTTGGCATGTGGTGGTGGGTCTGTTTTGTCCATTGTGGAAAAGGCTTGGTCTAGCTCAGGGCAGTCCTAGACCTCATCCAGCACAGGTTGCCCCAGATCCCTGCACCCACCACTGACACCTGCCAGCTGTGCCCAGCACTGCAGGTGAGTGCCAGAAGGATGGTATGAGTGAGACTACACATGAGCACACTGCATTATGGAGACACAGTGATGTACGTCTTATTCCCTCTTCATCTCTGAACTGTATAAACAACTTGCATCTATTTATGTTTTCTGTGTTCTTTTGAGAAAGAGTAATAACGGAACCCATTTTTAAACCAGTTCTTGTCTTACCCTCTTTAACTACCTAGTCTTTACATTTTTCCCCCTCTTCTTTGTAAAAACTTGTCTGTTTGCGTCTTTGCCTGTCTGTAACTTTCATGTTCCCTTCTTTTGTTATTCAGTAGAATTTGATACATACCTAACATAAAAGAACTTTTTTAAAAATAGTTAAATGTTTTTCCTCCTGTCAGAAGACATAAATGTACTCAATCTTTTGAATGTAGAGATTGTGCCTTCTTTTCATCTGAAATCCCAGTGAAGCAAAGGAATGTTTCCATTTTGTCTTCTCCTCTCAATCACCTAATTTGGGGTTTATCAGAATATTTTGGTACTGAAACCATTAAGAAGTAACATTAGTAAATGAGCTATGCTGTGCCTCTTGTCTGTGCTCCTGTCTTCTCACTTCATTCTCCTTTGTTGTTACCCAGTTTACTGTGTCTTCCATTGTTTTATAGCCATTTCCTCTTACCTCTTTCACTTTCACTTTTTTCTCTTACAATCTTTCTTTATATTGACTCCTGCCTTGCTTCCTTGGTAGCCTTGTTTTGCCTTCTAAACCCCTCTGTCTCCAGCAGACTGTTGGTTGCTTTTCTTACCTCAGCAAAATGGGAAATGTGCTGCTTCCAAGTAAGTTTGGCAGCCTTCTGATGGTGCCAACTCAAAGAGACCTGTTGGGACCAGCAAAGTAAACAGAGCTTTGTATCATCATCTCCATTTCCTCTTAAGAAGTGGGAACTGTAACTTGCAATAGCTTGTTTTCCCAAAACTTCCCTAGAGATGTCATCACAGCCTTCTGGTAGAATTAATAAGAAATTTCTGACCAACCTTCATATATACATATCAGTTACGACTTGCTGTTTGGACAGATGTCTCCTGAGTAACTTCCTTTGTCTTTCAATAGATCTGGTTTTGTACCAAACATCTTTTCCAGTGCCATAGAATCATAGAATCATAGAATGGTTTGGGTTGGAAAGGACCTTAAGAGCATCTAGTTCCAAACCCCCTGCCATGGACAGGGACACCTCACACTAAACCATGTTGCCCAAGGTTCTGTCCAACCTGGCCTTGAACGCTGCCAAGGGTGGAGCATTCACAACTTACTTAGGCAACCTATTCCAGTGCCTCACCAACCTCACTGTAAAGAACTTCTTCCTTAGATCTAACCTAAACTTCCCCTGTTTAAGTTCAAACCTGTTACCCCTTGTCCTACCACTCCAGTCCCTAATGAAGAGTCCCTCCCCAGCATCCTTGTAGGCCCCCTTCAGATATTGGAAGGCTGCTATGGGGTCTC
>NW_009934187.1:6728-18853 GCF_000696875.1 Nestor notabilis | reverse complement strand
GTAGAGGGGCAGGATCACCTCCTTCAACCTGCTGGTCACACTTCTTTTGATGCAGCCCAGGATACAGTTGGTTTCTGGGCTGCAAGCGCACACTGAAGCCAGCTCATGTCAAGCTTCTCATCAACCAACACCCCCAAGTCCTTTTCTGCAGGGCTGCTCTGAATTTCTTCCACCCAACCTGTAGCTGTGCCTGGGGTTGTGCCGACCCAGGTGTAGGACCTTGCACTTGGCTTGGTTAAACTTCATGAGGTTGGCATCAGCCCACCTCACAGGCATGTCCAGGTCCCTGTGGATGACGTCCCTTCCCTCCAGCATATCAACTCAGCCACACAGCTTGGTGTCATTGGCAAACTTGCTGAGGGCACATCAACCCCATTGTCCCTGTCGCCGATAAAGGTGTTGAACAAGGCAGGTCCTGACACTGATCACTGAGGGACACCACTTGTTACTGTATCTTCTGTATACGCTGTCACTGCATCTGTATGAATCTACTTTTGAAATGGAAATCAAGCTGATCTAGAGGATGCACTATTGCCAATCAGCAAAACATTTTAAAATTGATATTTTAATACTAAAGTAATGCTAGACACCTTTAAAATACGGCTAAACTGGCATTAGTGTGTGTACTGTGGAAACTCAGTGATGTCGCTTTTTCTCCAGAAACCCTGACAGCAGTGATACACACTTTTCCTTTTGAGGTAGCTATTGTTTTGTTCACTTTACCACCTGAATGCAGAAGTTATTCTTCCCTACTGAATGAAAAACTTACCAGTATTTTTTAAAGTACATATACTAATCTGTATATATGCGCTCCTTGAAGTCCATTCATGGATAAATTTAGTATCCATTGAGAAATTTGACTAAATTTCATTACTGAGGTATTTCCAATGAATATGGTTTTGTATGAAATTAGAGTCTTGTCTTTTTTACTTCCTAATACCTTGTATCTGGATATCCCATCCTACTGCAAATGTATTGAAATTACATGTTACAAAAAATAATCACAGTGTAGGCTACTTGCAGTTGACTGATATGTGTCTGATTAACATGAAACCCCAAATAAGAGGCAGAGGGAGTGATGAGTTCTCAGTCCACACTGCACCAGATGATTCCAATGTTAAACAGTATATTAATTTACATTTGTCCTTACTAACGTGTAGTGAGCTGTAAAACCAACATGTTGATACTTAATTGATCTGGGAGGCCAGTATTAGCCTCATGTTGCCTCGTATTTTCTTCACAGTTCCTGAAGAGAATTATGCCTGTGAAGGAGGTGTTTAATCCTGCCATCAACCTTGCATCATCCTGTATCTAAGCATCTGTTTTATACTTTAATGTGTTCATTTTATACTTTACTGTCTTCTTTCCTTTTATGTATTTGCAGAAAGCCTTATTATTCTTCACTATATTGCTTGCTGTCCCCTCTGATACTCTGCTTTTCTCCCATGTAATTTTCTTTTTTTTACTTAGCCTAGCTCCCAACATGTATTTTTCCTTTAAATCATTTCTTTTTGATGGTTTTAGTTGCGTCTACACTGCATTTTTCATCGATATTTCTTCTGTTGCCTCTTTACTTCTGCCATTTAGTCATCTTGGGATTTTTGTCTCCTTAGAAAGGATGCTGTTCCATTAGACATTTGTTAGTACATGTTCGGAACAAGTCAATTTGTTTTCCACGCATTGTTCCTTTAATGTTAATTCTTGACTTCGGTCACCTACTATTTCTTTTGTCCTTAGGAACTTGTAATTTTAAAATTTTTCACTGGTTTGTTACTCCTCACATCCTTCTTCTCTTGAATTATGATGTAGGAATTGAATATATTCTGTAGAGTTCTGTTTTCTTCCTTAATTTGTGGGGCAATTGGGCAATGCAAGAGTAATCCTGTAGTCTGAGTAAGTTCAGTGCAAATATGGGAGGAGTGGAGACTAACAGAGGAGGCTTGTCTGCCTTCAATTCTTGGTCTGCTGTGGACCATTTTGGCCTTCAGTGTGATGTGAAGGGTTAGTTTATGCTGGGTTCTAGCTGTCCATGACAACGCTAGCATTTCCTGAACTACCCCTCCCATGCCTGAGGGTTTGAAGAACATGGTACAGTAGTACCATGAGCTAATTCTGCAATACTTACGGAAGAGGGAATTTCCAGTGATCCAGTTAAACTGCTTTTATGTCTTTTAAGCTGAAGTGATGCTTACTTAATTTAGAATTTATTATCATCTACATTTTCTACTGTACTTACTGTACTGGGGCTGTGATTGAGGACTTCAAATGCTGCAATAGTATATATGGAAATGGGAACATGACAAGACCTAAGATTTAGTCAAGCAACTTTGATTTGTATGATATTTTTAATTTGTGTTTGCTGATGGGCAAGTTAGCAGAAAAACGTCACCTAAGTGGCATTATAATAAAACTAAGTTCTTCTGGTTTTGTTATGCCTACCAGGTGAATTAAACTCATCCTTGGTGTTTCTTTACTATATTACCAGCTTTTACAGAAAAGAAAAAATACTACTGTAGGGACAGTGATTTGGTTTTCTTTTTCCCCCTTCAGTGAAGCACAGTGTTTCCCTCATAAAATATTATCCTAATATTTAAAATGTTGATAATGCAACATACTGTTATTTAATTTGTAAAGTGAACTACCCTAAACTATTTTTGTGTATGTCTGTACCTAAATGTGGTTATATTATAGTGTATCCAGTGAAATGATTTACTGTAGGATTCTGAAAAAGCAGTTATTGTAAATTTAAGATTCAGTTCACATGTAATACTCTAGATGTTAGGTCCATTATCCATTATTCCTACTAATAATCCACATAATCCACTATCCTACAGTTGATGCAGATCAATAAAATATTTATGGCATACAATATAGCTCCTTTTGCATCGTACAGACCAGTAGGAAATTTGGTTTATTGAATTCTTCAAATAGTATCAAGTGATACAACATTTTGTGTAACCAATACTTACTGTAGATACACAGAGCTGAACTTGGTTGTTGCTACAGTGCATCTCTTTGTGCGTTGCAGATTGTGTTCCCTTTGAAGCTCCATAGTGAAATCAGGGTAGGGCTAATTCCTCTAAAAAATGCAGATCTTACTGTAAATCTTACTCCTCACCTAAAAGCAGCATTAAGCTGATATAGTTGATATTTCATCTTTTGATAAACAGGTCAGTGAGAACCTGATTTGAACTGTATGTGTTTGTTTTGATAGGGAACAGAGGCTGAACATAAATGCTACTTTTTGATTTAAAGAAGACTCTGAGGGTGACCTGACAGAACAGTGAAAAGAATGTCCTATGTCAGGGCTGAAAGATCTGAACCAATTACTGTGTTTTACTAGCCATGCAGAAGTAGATGGACCTCTTTAGTCAGTCACTGGTGTTATTCTTTCTGCATCATAATATTTGAATTTGACGTTGCTTTTGGGGGACACTAAGGTCAAATTACATCCGTAACTTCTGCCTCCCTGGGGTTCTGTGGTGCCACATTCTCTGTTCAGATCTTTCACATGCCTCTGTGGGTCTTTTTGTTCTTTGATGAACCATACTCGTGAACAGTGGCTATTAGAGAAGAATTTCTTGGTTTTGATGTCATTATTACTTTTAGTGCAGTAGGAAAACTAAGCCAGAGAAGCTGAACATTTGAGGTATAAACTTTTTGCTGTATGCAAAAGGGCTTCTCCCTCATGCATTACGTTGAATGGAAGATACACGTTAGAAAGCCATCTCCTTCTCACCCAGTTGCCCAGGTCAGCAGGGCTTTCTTTTGGAAGCACAGAAATTCAGCCATCCTCATCTGGAGGTTTTTTACTACATCAAGAATCGTTGTGACAGGTTTCATGCTACAAAGAAACACCTTCACCAGTAAATAGCTGAAAGTATTGCATGCCTTCTCATACAATTTGTAAATCTTCATGTACCTCATGAAGGCGTTGTTTTCAACCTAAGGAAGCTATTCTCACACTCACAGAATGACTGAGGTTGGAAGGGACCTCTGAAGGTCATATGGTCATCTTGTCCAACCCCATTGCTCAAGTAGGGCCACCTAGAGCAGATTGACCAGGATCATAGGATCATAGAATAATTAGGGTTGGAAAGGACCTTAAGATCATCTAGTTCCAAACCCCCTGCCATGGACAGGGACACCTCACACTAAACCATGTTGCCCAAGATTCTGTCCAACCTGGCCTTGAACACCACCAGCGTTGGAGCATTCACAATTTCCTGGGCAACCCATCCCAGTGCCTCACCACTCTCACTGTAAAGAACTTCTTCCTTATATGTAATCTAAACTTCCCCTGTTTAAGTTTGAAGCCATTACCCCTTGTCCTACCACTAGAGTCCCTGATGAAGAGTCCCTCCCTAACATCCTTATAGGCCCCCTTCAGATTCTGGCAGGCTGCTATGAGGTCTCCACATAGTCTTCTCCAGGCTGAACAGCCCCAACTTTCTCAGCATGTCTGCATACGGGAGGTGCTCCAGCCCCCTTATCAACCTTGTGGCCTCCTCTGGACTTGCTCCAACAGCTCCATGTCCTTTTTATGTTGAGGATGCCAGAACTGGACACAATACTCCAGGTGAGATCTCATGAGAGCAGAGTAGAGGGGCAGGATCACCTCCTTCAACCTGCTGGTCACACTTCTTTTGGTGCAGCCCAGGATACGGTTGGCTCATGCCAAGGACTATTCTTGAAATTGCAAGTGCATTTGCTACATGGAGGAAAGTCCCTCATTCTAGAGCCATTTTATTCAGATAATCTTTATCATTGTCATTCAGCGGATAAAGGATTAAAAAGAAGTCCTAATCAGCATATGGTTTTGTGAAAGCAAAATCCAAATATTGTACAAGATTTAACGCAGCTCTGCATCACATGAATTAAGCTGTGGTAGGAGGGCAAAAATATTTATTTGGAACCAAGAAGCTTAAACTTGCCACTACATTAGAATTCTTACAACTCTCCATACTAATAAGGCTTCAGCCATTTATAATGGAGCAACTCTGTTGTTGTATTCCATGTCAAGATAGCCCCACAGCTGATGGATATTTTGCAGTAGCAAGTTGCTTTCACACAGAATCTCTCTTAATGATATGGGAGTTGCTCTGGTTCAACAAGTTTCACAGCACTGGCTTTCAAATCCATTACTACTTTCTGTCTGTCTGTCAAAATCTATTTTCTACTTGCCATCACTTCACCAAAACCACTTTCTGAGCAAGGCAGCTATCAATGAAAGAATCTTTCTTTTGTTGCTGTGATGATAAAATGTTTCCTTAAAAGCCTGAAATATTTTTTTGACATTTAATTTTTACATTTTCTTATTTCAGTTTTTCTTTCTAGAGATGAAGAAGTTGTTCCAGATAGGTCTTGTAAAAAACCATTGTCCTGCAGCTTTGTAGAAAGTATTCAAGATGCTTTGCTTACTGGTTTGTCTATACCTAAAATTTATTTGGTTTAGTGAAGTGTGAAATAGGACTAGTGATCTATTTTATGTAAGGTAATGGTATTTGGTATTGCAGAAGTAAGTATTCCTGATTGACTCCCCATTCCTGGAGCAAGTGTCTTCATAGAAAGAACTGAATCATTCAGTAACACTTTTTCTGCAATTGCTGTCCTTGAATTTTTATTCCCAAATAGCTGCATGTGTAGACAAGCTCTCAGTTAAAAAGTCAGTTTTGTGCTGTTATCCATTTTCCTAAAGTGTTTATGTGTCTGGGGGTCATAACTTACACGGGCTAGATAGCTGAGATGGTGAAGTACATAAGACATCTGTTAAATCAGATGGAAAGAAAATAAAACTATTCTCAATGGCAGCAGCCTGGGCAAAAAGGTCTACTGCTCTGTAAAGGAGACACCTACTCTTTAAAAGAGTGCTTTATCAAGTATTACAGCGTAGAGTTCTTGTTCAGTCCTGATGGATTCTTTGTAGGCATACACTCCATATGTTGAAAAAGTGTATTCCTTAACTTTCATAGGAAGGGAGGAGTGCCCCCTTTTCTTCTTACACCATCTTTAAAATAAAAAAAAAAACCTAAACACCATTCTCCATTTCTGTTAATGGGTGAGAGTTACTTCACATCCATCACAAGATACCAAAATGTGACTGAGCAACAAATCATTCCTTTTTATCTCTGAACCTCATTTTATGTAATCTAACCTGGCCTGAAACCCGAATGTGAACCAGTATGTCTAGTTTTTCTCTCGGAATGAAACAGCAGTAAGTAATGGCATATTGTAAAATTCTGAAAGATCAGAGTAAAAATCCTCATTCCATTGTCCAGAGTATGCATTTCATAAGTTTTTGTGTATGCCGTGAAGTCTAACCTTTTTCTATGTTTTTGAGAAGACGAAAAACTGTGCCTTAGGTGGTATTTAGGTGGTAAAATGTTTTTGGGTTTGTTTTGGGTTTTTTTGAGGGAGTGTGTGTGTTGTGTTTGTAAGTTATAAATCAATTTGATTATGTTATCCACCAGTTTCTCAAAAGAACGGGTAGTAGCTGATGTAAATTGTACTGGCTCCACTGAAGTCATAACAACTGAATTCATTTACAAAACCTAAGAAACTGTCTAAAATATGTCTTGATACTAGTCTTGTTTAGTACTTGATCCTGCTTTGTAAAAAGGCTTACAAACCTTATAGTCTGGCTTGGGCTCTGGTTCATTTTCTGTAGTTTTGTTATTTGTAAAACTATCAGAATTTATTTAGGTGTGAAAAGCAAGATACCAATTCTAACTGCACAGAATATAGAATCTTACCTTAGAAAGCATCAGTTCAGAAAAATTCATTCTTCATCTCTGGAGACCTCTATTTCTGTCCTGTTTACACAGCATCAGATTTTTTTTTTTTTTTTAAATAGATATTGGTCCATTTGTTAAAGAAAAAAATCAGATTTTTTTTATTGAATACAATTAGAAATACTTCTATGATGGCAAAGACCTTCTGTATTTTGATCTGTGTGTATACTAAGCAAATACACCAGGAAGAAGGACATGGAGAAGCTATGTCAGATGAAGACAGGTATCTATCTGCTTTTTTGCAATTAGTTAGAATAAAAATCTCTGGATACCAAAGAGGATACTTTCACTAAGACTTCGGCTAATTTCTGGATGCAATACCTCTTGAAATCCGACAGGTTTTACCATGGAGACAGCAGAAGCAATACAGCTCCGGAGTCCCATCAGCTGTGTGCAAACTGCTGTCTACAGCGACTTTAATGTATAGATAGACCAAGTTTGATGTGAATTTTTCAGATATTCTTGTACCCAAGACCTAGTTATACTTCATTTTTACTAATGAAATCTTTGCTTAATAATTTGAATTCGAAGCTAGAGCATTAACATTCATAATTTTAAAGTGTTTTGGTTGCATGATTGCTTTGTGGGAAAGGAGGAGGTTTTACCATTGTATTTGTGTTTGGATTTAATTTGTATGGTAAGTTAAGTATGCAATTTATTAAGTGCAATGTGCAGAATGTTTTATTTACTCTTCCAAGGACTAGTCACACAACATCTGAATTTGATCTTTGGAAACCAAGTTCAGAAAATACAGCATAATTTGATGCTAATTGTCTCCTTTAATTGCACCTTCCATCTGCTTATTTGCTAGTTCTGTACTTAAGTCATTACAGTATTTATTACTTGATTTCTGGTTATATTTCACTTTCCAGTGATGTACTTAACTTTAATATCTTTGTTTTGTTTTACTTACGTATTATCAGTGTCCTATTCTTGTGAAAACTTACACATTTTAATTGTAATTTTTGAGTTGTAATTTGCAAAATAATTTGTTTTCTTCTGTGTGTGAGAATGACTAGGAAAGACATAATAATTTAACATTTCTGTGTGGACAAGATGTGACCTGTTCATTCAGTCTGTTGGTTTTTTTCCTGCAGTGCCAAAGTGGCACTTCAGAGCTAGAAGTCATAAGATGCCGTAACAGACAGGTTCTATCTGTTCATAAGAAGTGCCTTTAACCATCATTTGTAATAAAAGAAAGATCTGATGTCTCATCCATATCAGATACATGCTTTATTTCTAAAAATTACAGCTCTGAACAGATGTCTTCTCTCTCTGGCTCCATATGCTGAAGAGGTTACTTGTTATTGCCCCATCATGTTGCTGGTCGAAAAATTTATATGAATGCTGTCACATTTACTTCAGGCAAAATTATCCAGATTAAAGTTAATTTGACTGTTGGGGATGGAGGGGGATTGCTTTTGTTTGTCTGATGTAAATGAAAAATGGCTTTAACAACTATTCAGGGAGCAGGATAACCTCCCTTACAGAGCTCCAGAAGAGGAGGCCCGTGTTACCACCTAAGATTACTTTCTTTACAACTACACATCAGGAAATCTGATGGAAATGGGAAAATTGTATCTAAATTCTGTGATTAAATAAGACATGTCTGAAGAACTTCTATTTACCTTGGTATGATAATTAGAGAGGAAGTTAAGGGGTGTTTTACATGAGACCCATCTATTCTCAATGATCTTAGAGAGAAAGTTTTAGTCCCCATGTCTGAAGACCAAACGATACCCCCTTTTCTTGGGTTGGTGTGGAAAAACACTGGAGTTTGTAGTTGAAATTTTGCATATTGGCATTGTAGGTCTTTACAGCATGTTCAGTATGTGCATTTTTTCAGTGTGAAGTGAAACATGTCTCAAGTCACATAAGACCTATTGGAAATGGCTTAATTAAAGGTCAGGTGAAATTCTGGTGGAAACCTTAGGGAAAATTTAGGGTGGCCACTTTGAACAAGGGCCAACTTAGATTTAGTTGCTTCGGTGAAGAAAGATAAATAGCATACCTGTTGATCCTATCTAGTACAGCAAATTTCACATTAATTTTTCACTGTTTTCCTGGAACATTTAAAAGTCTTATTGGTTATTAAGTTTCTCAGATAATTGTATTGCAAGTGAAATTTCAGTGGTTACCATATCGATATGATTAAAGATAGCGGAGGGATGACTTCAGCATCTAGTCTGTAGCAGCAACCCACTGCAGAAACCACTTTGCAGTGGGTCCTTGAAGCCCATTGTCTGCTGTGGAGTAAAGAAGTACTTCATGACTAGCCTCTGGAATGGAAGGGATACTTCTCTTCCAGATGAAGTTGTAACATATGAGTTACAGGACTTCAACCTGGGGAGATTGATTGGCTTTGCAGTCTTAATATGCCCAGTGTTCATGATGGAAAGGGAAGTCTGGCTGGAGTTGCCAAACTGGAAAGCTGTGTAAGAGCTCTTTTGTGATAACTCAGTCAAGTATGCCAATGTTTTAATTTAGAAATGCAACCTAGAAGAATTTATCCATGAGATATGCCTGCTCCCAGCTGAGCAGAATAATTGGTGAATATATAAGCATGGAAAAATGTGGATTGAGAGGACATGTATTCTTGATGTAAAGATGGCACAACACTGGAAGAACATGTTTGTACATGGGAAATACAGACAGAAAGACTAGAAGGATTTAATTACAATTCATAGAAGATGCATAATGCATCGAAGATGCATAATGCATGTAGATAATTTCATCAGTGTAACAAAATGGGTTGTTTGCTACTTCTGAAAATATTTATCCCATGCCTATAATGTATGTAATGTATAATTTTTGTTGGCCGGATTTGCCTATCAGATAGTATTCCCAGTTCAGAGAGACTTGAGTGTATTTGAGGAAAGAATTTAGCCCAAAATACTATAGTTTTTCAATTTCAAAAACGTGTTTTATGGTGGCTTTATCTGGTGACTTAGGTGAGGAGAATAAAAGGGTAATTACACTGTGGGGTGTTGCTTTTAGGACAACTCTACTTCTGCCTATTGTATTGTTCAGTCATCTTACACATGATACCATTTTTCATAAACTTATCAACAGTAACTGATGTATGTCACACTTCTGTACTACTTAGCAGAAAATTATTTTAAATAGCCTCTTCATCTGTTAGCAGCATACACTGTCTTGATGTGTGTATTTATCCTTGTGTCTCAGTTTCCTAGCTACAAAATAGGCTGGCAAAGGCTTTTTATTCCCCCTCCTTCCTGTGCCTCACCTGTCTATACAGGTTGCCGTTGGCAAGAGGAGTTCCCTTTGTTCTTTGAACAAAACCTAGAAACATTAGGGTTTCTTCCTTGAGATTTCTAGGCACCTGCCACTTCCTCTGAAAGCATATACAGTCTCCCAATTTTTACTTGGAAGAAAGCTTTCTGTATCACTTACATTTTAGATTCACCTTTAGCATTTAAAAAAAATGATTTTTCTCCCTCATAGGTCCCCCCTGATGTTCAGCTGGTAACACAGTATCCCATACTAAATCAAGTGTAAGGTGCATATTTTTTTGATCTGTGTTAGCAAACGAATAGTCAGGTCTTTCATGTACCATACGCTTTCTGTCACTTGTGCATGGGGTTTGGGGCCTTCAGCTGGAGGTGGCAGGTAAATTATTCTTAGGAGAATAAAAGGGTAAGACCACAAAAAAGTTAAAATGTAAAAAGGCTTCTTGTAGATAGCCTGTTTGACATGAGGTTCATGAAAGGTGAGAGTAAAGCACATTAATTAGTGGCTAATAAGTAAACCACTGCCTTGATAGATAGGAGCACTGAGACTGCATCAAACTACCCTCACAAAATCTCTTACAAAGGGACTAATTTACAGGGCTGTACACAATAACAAAGTATTTCTATAATTACTGTTGAGAAAAGTCCCTTACTTTTTGGTGCTGTCATTGAGAGTAGTAATCCGTAATCTTTTAGGAAGATTTTGTCTTGTTTATTCACAGCAAAGATTTTTGCTCTTTGATGGCATGACATGTGTAGTCCTTTTCTGTTGTCAGCAATTAAGAGATGGTCTCAACTGAGCAAAAAAGCTTTGTGATATAGGGACCATTTACCTGAAATGTTCCCATGTGAGCTGTGGGCTTGGTTACACTGAACGGGTGAAAAAAACATGGCTTTTGTTAGAATGACAGGCAGGCAACAGAAGCAAAGTTTAACCCAAATCCTTTTGTAGATATTGGAAAGTCATAAGCCTTGAGATGACACTGGCACATTCAACATGCTGTGTGATCTGGGACTCTGGTGCTTGTATCACTGTGTGAATGTGTGTACAGTGTAAACATTTTATGAAGTGCAGTTTCTGATCCATCGGTCTGTCTGGGCAAGAATGTCCCTTGATACTAAAACGAACAGCAATCAGGACAGAATTGGTCAATGCGGCATGTCTAATGGTGGGAAGATATTTGAAGGACTCACTGTAGACACAATAGGCTCTCTAAATAGCCTCTTTGCACCCGGAGTCTTATTGCAAACAGGTTCATTAAGGAGAGACATTCTGACACACAGTATCACAGTAATGAAAGTAGGTCTGTTTTTCTAATATTGTGTCTTGCCACTTCAGTTATGCTGCTGGTACAAGATTTCCCTTGTGTTGTTGTATATTTCTCTAGAAAAAGAATCAGTCTTCATAGAATATACAATTATTTTGTACAGGAATATATAACTCATACCTAAGAATCTGTCCTTCCTATTTATGTGCACTAGTGCAAAAATAATTGGCAATCACATCTTCAAAACAAAAAATGCTTTCACCTTTGATTTGAAAGGCTCATATATGTTAAAATGATTATAACACAAAATATATACATATAGTTATAATATACTTTCATGAATATACAAAGTTAGATAAAATGTTGTCCATGACTACATATAAAATGAATATTAGTGAATTTTCTTTTTCCCATGAGGCACCTTGGTTTGTTTTGCTTCTTTTTTCTTTAGGCGCTGAAGTATAAGTTCATAGAGAGGAAAATCAAAAGGTTATAGTTTATCCTACTTTACATATAACTGGTGTGTGACTCAAGCTGTTGGATTGGCTTAATGTATACTTAGAACATTATGACCATGGGGGGAAAAAAGGTAATATTGTTTTAAAAGTGGATATGGAAAATTTAATGTGCTCAAGTGGGAACAATGGCATATTAAAAAAAAAAAAAAAAAATTCATGACACAGATCTAATAATTCACTTGCCCCTGTAGGAATGGGGTATCGGCTCTGATGCTGCTTGGTAGTTTATTTTTATATACGCCCCTGGTCCCTGCTGTATATCCTTCGTATGGGTTCCAGAGAAAAGAAAGAAAATAA
>NW_009934187.1:0-6697 GCF_000696875.1 Nestor notabilis | reverse complement strand
TAGGGAAATCAGCTTAGAAACCTTTCATTAAATACATTGTGTTTCATATCATGTCGTTCACAAAATCTCCAAGAAAGATAGAAAGTGTTATCAGACTGCATGCGTAAAATACTATATTTGAATACTATAATTTGCTGTAAGATTAAGGACCAAGGGTATAGACATATTCGTTATTTCATTATTCACTTATGCTTGATGGATAATGCTTCAGGGGTTCTTTTCATTTTTTTCTTTTTTTTTTTTTTTGCCTAGCACAGATATGCAGTTTTAACTTTTTATTTAATGCTGCAGAAAACATTCCTGTTCCCCTAAGCTTTACTGTCCTGCTTGTTTGCTTTTTAGTGGTGTGATTATTATTCTTTTGGAGTGGTTTTATATTGCTTTAAAGTTTGTTTGTTGGGGTTTTTTTCCACAGGAATATATATAAGTTTTCAAGTAGCTACTGATTACGAAAGAAATTTAAAATTACTTTTGGCAGAAATTGAGAAATAGTCTATTTGTGATTGCAAATAATTGTTTGCTTTATCTCAAGGAAAGAAAATTTTAATTACTGTTGTTAACCTGTATTGAAAAATGGAGTTGACAGAGTACATATTATGGGGGCTTCAAAAATCTGTCACCATTTTGTTGACTGTTCATGAAGCATAACTTGGTCAAGTCAAATGTGGCCTGTGACTGCCTTCTACACATAAAAGAAGTTTATTAAATAACAAAAAGCAAATCTAGTTTGCTGAATACGATATGGATTTTTTAATTGTTTTTGAAATGAAGTAGTAGTATATGTTAAATAGTACATTTTTTAAAAATGGAGCAGGTGGATGTAGGTATTCAGCTGCGTTTGCACAAGTGGTAATACTTGCACTAATATTGGTTTAGTTTGTGGATGCCCTAAACATGGCTTGGTGTAGTGGTGGTATTACTGACAAATGAGCTTTTACTTCTCCCCGTTTTTCTTCTCTCATTCCCTTATGTACTTACATACAAGCAGCTTTCTCTTTCTTCTTATTTTAGATAGTTTCATATTCACCAGTGTTCCTTATACAGAGGGAGTGGCACAAACGACAGCGTTTGTCATTCCAGGCTCAAACTCTATCTAATCTATAGCAGAAAAAGTGGCTGCTCTGCCTGCTAGCTTCTCCTTGGCTGGGTGGTATTGTGTATCATGTAAGTTACAATTCTGTAACCGTACAATGTTGTTTGAGTTTCTTTGCACTTTCTTCATTGTGTAGAGCTACAGGAAAGAAAAATAGGCCACACCAACTATGGGAGATGTTTTGTACTCTCTCAGCTGTCCTGGACCTGAACATTGGTATCTCTTGAAGAGTAACTGCCAGATGAAAATAGAAGTAGTTCCCTCGTGCCTCTAGAGCTTGTTCCTCAGCAGCAGTAGTAGTAGTACCGTTGAATTCTGTTTCACCGTGTGCTTGTCATAGTGTCAGTTACCAAGTCATTTCCATGACTCCTCTCTCTACCTATCTATATTCTTACATCATTGCAATGGAAACTGAATGCCGTCAAAATTACTATATGCATATAAACATATTTGTAGAATTTTATCTCCTATCTGGAAGGGCATAGGCACTTTTTCCTTTTCCTTTTAGTTTTTTGGCGTTTTTTTTAACTCTAGCAGAACTGGCTGGTTTTCTTTGATCTTTTATTGTATGAAGAAGGTGTTCTCTTAGAAGCCAGCCTTGCATATTGTAGTTAGGGTAGTGAGGCTCAGAAAAGCCAGGTCTTCTAGTTCCACATTTGTGAGCCAGCTGTCAAGGGTTCTCTGTTGATGATGTGTACACTGCTTCCTGCTTCCTCCACGTGTTTACTGTTGGTACTAATGGATGCTTCCTGAAGCAACCTGAGGAATTGTAAAACAGATTCTTGGAGTGTTCAAGCCTTAACATTAAATTTAGTCCAATGTTCCTTTGAGAAAATGTGAGGAAGACACTGTATTGAGGTACCGTCGATAGTCTGTGCTAGTAAACTCACAAATTCTGTATTCTGAGCTACAGGCAGCTTAAGTATTTATTTATGTATTTTTTAAACATGGTGTGTTTCTTGCCCCAGAATTCTGTTATTCAAATCTAGAAGTCATTCACGTAGCATGTTTACCAGACATACGTAGAAAAAGGTTTCTTTAGCAACCTGTGTGGGTGTTCAGAGGCAGCAGGATGTGACTGAACTGGAATTGTGAAATCACAGAATTGCTGAGGTTGGCAGAGACCGCTGGAAGTCATCTCACTCAACCCCCCTCCTCAAGCGGGGTCACCTAGAACCTGGATATTGAACTCTACCTCTCACAGTCACTGCAGTCAAGGCTGCCTTCAGCCTTCACACCCCCATTGATTCTTTTCTGGTTTGTGAGTACGAAGTCCAGCAGAGCGCCTTTCCTCATTGGCTTCTCTACCATTTGGGTCAGGAAGTTGTCATCAGTGCTCTCCAGGAACCTCCTGAGTTGCTTACGCGCTGCAGTTTTGTTCCTCTCGGAGTTACCTGAGGGAGATGTCTTGCATAAGGACCAGGGCTTGTAAATGCGAGGCTCCTTCTAGCTATTTGTAGAAGTCCTTGTCCACCTGTTCTTCCTGGTTAAAGAGCCTATCATAGACTCCCACTACAATGTCAAAGTATGCTCCTCTCCTTTGCAGTATTCTTGTCAGTCTTTTGAAGAGTTAACTTACGCTGGTCTTCTATCACACAGTTGTTGCTTTCAGATAAGTCACTGGAAGACAGAGGTTGTTTGCATCTGAGATGGCAACCATGATATTTTAATTTGTTTATTGCTGCCATTTTAGACTTTTTTTTCAATATACAGGAAAGGCAGCTGTGCCTGCTTTTAATCCTTGTATAAAATTCACCTCTGCTGTGCTTACTAAGTGGTATTGACAACTGATAACGACAGAGAAGCTGACAAATAATAACTAGTGATGATTTTGCAGGTAGCTTCTATTTCCTTGCCTTACTCCCTTCCTCCTTCTCTGTCCTCCCTCCTTTCCTGTCCTCTATCATTTCTTCCTTCCTTGTCCTCCATTCCCTCTCCTTTCACCCTTCCCTTCTCTCCTCCTTTCTCCTGTTTTTCTCCTCTTCTGTCTACAGAATTAAAAAATTATAGAATTATTGAGGTTGCAAGGAACCTCTGGAGGTCATCTGGTCCAACCCCCACTGCACCGGCAGTTGCCCAGGACCATGTACAGATGGCTTTTGAATACCTTCGGGGATGGAGGCTCCACAGACTCCCTGGGCATCCTGCCAGTGGTCAGTCACCCTCACAGGACAAAGTGTTTCCTGATGTTGAGAGGTAACCTCTTGTGTTTCAGCTTGTGCACACTACCTCTTGTTCTGTCACTGGGCACAATGAAAACAGTCTAGCTCTGTGTTCTTTGCATCTTCCCATTAGATATTTGTACACATTGATGATGAGATCTCTTCTGAGCTTCCTCTATTCCAGGCTGAACAGTGCCAGATCTATCAACCTTTCCTTATAGGAGAGGTGCTCCACTCCCTTAATCGTCTTAGTGAGCCATTGCTGGACTTGCTGCAGTATGTCCATTTCTGTCTCATACTGGGGAGCCCAGACTTCCCAGACAGGCCAGGGAAGTGATCATCCCCCTGTGCTCAGCACTCAGGAGGCTGTGTCCACTTCTGGGCCCCTCACTACGTGAGAGACATTGAGGTGCTGGAGTGGGTCCAGAGAAGGGCAATGAAGCTGGTGAAGGGTCTGGAGCACAAGTGTGATGAGGAATGTCTGAGGGAACTGGGGTTTAGTCTGGAGAACAGAAGGCTCAGAGGGGGACCTTATTGCTCTCTACAACTGCTTGAAAGGAGGATGGAGCAATGTGGGGGTTCGTCTCTTCTCCCAAGTGACAAGTGATAGGACAAGAGGAAGTGGCCTCAAGCTGCACCAGGGGAGGTTTATATTGGATATTAGGAAAAGTTTCTTCACCTTAGAGGGTGCTCAGGCATTGGAACAGGCTGCCCAGGGCAGTGGTGGAATTAACGTCCCCGGAAGTGTTCAGAAACCGTGTAGATGAGGCCCTCAGTGATATGGTTTAGAGGTGGACTTGGCATTGCTGGGGTAATGGTTGGACTTCATGATCTTTTCGAAGGTCTTTTCTAAAGTTGTTGATTCTGTGATTCTATGGTTCTGTGACTTGGCCACAGAATTCCAGGTGTGGCCTCACGAGTGCTGAGGGGAATGATCACCTCCCTTAGTCAGTGCTGGCAATGCTTTATCTAATGCAGCCCAGGATACCATTACCTTTCTTGACCACAAAGGCACATTGCTGGCTGATGATCAAGTTGATGTCCAGCAGGACCCACAGATCCTTTTCTGCAAAGCTGCTTCCTGTCTAGGTGTTTACCAGCATATGCTGTTGCATGTTCCTCCCCAGGTTCAGGGCTTTGTACTTTCTCTTGTTGAACTTCATGAGATTCTTGTCAGTCCATTTCTCCAACCTGTTGAGTTTATGCTGGATGGCAGCACAACTTTTTGGTGTATCAGCTGCTCTTTCAAGTTTTGTGTCATCTGCAAATTTGTTGAGGGTACTTTCTGACCTATTATCCAGATGACTAATGAAGACATTAAATAGGCTGGAAAACAGTATTGACCTCTGGGGTATAGCAGTAGTTACCATTATCCTTTTTTCCGTTTCACTACTTGCACCTTCCCATCTACTCTCTTTACCTTATTCCCTTTCACTTCTGCTTCATACTCACTTTTTTTCCCCTCCCTACACTTCCCTTCCCCTTATTCCCTGTTGTTTTCCAGCTGGTTCTTAGTTGTGAGGTCTTTGATAACAGTGTTCATGCAGTGATTAATACAGTACTGCTCACATCTCTGATATAGGGTGCTTGATTTAGACACTACTGTATTACAACAAACATGGGAAGAACATCAATGTTAATGTCTGTTTTTCATATGCTACCTTGCAGCCTGATTTAGGGAATCCAGGGTTTTAGCTATGTTGGCCGGAAGCAAACTTTTAATGAACTATTCAAGAATTCTATTTATTGGCATTTTTCCACATCTTTTCACATCTATTCCCAGTAGTTTTGTTTCCTTCCAGTCCTTAATATTACTACTGGTAGTAAAGACATTCTGAAAATGTGTGCATGAAGGCTGTTAGTGGAAACAGGATAGTGGTTGACCATCACTTAGCAGTGACTCCTTTAACAAATTCTTTATTTGACAGAGTGTGGACTGGTATTGCCCTAATGCAGAGAGATCTATTAAATTATTCTGGAAAGAGCCGATCAAGAAAGGCATCCTTATCTCAATTTTTCCCTATGTTTAGCTGTTTTGGAGAAATCAATTAAGATTTTTTTTGTTTGTTTAAGTCTCTGTGTGTGCATGTATTAAAAGACATTGTTGTACTCTACTCCACTGGAATTTCTGGCCCAAAGTCATATTATTAAATAGTGTTACAATTGTAAGGGATCTTACGCTATGTCTTTTTTTCACCATGCTTTTCTGCTCCTCTCCCTTCTCTTCTGTTGCTGTGGTGTCAGACATGGCTTTAAAGCTGCTGTCTAATTTAGATGACGTTATCACAGTGTCTTACCCTGGGAACTGTCATGTCTATGAGTGAGAGAAGAAGACACTTCTGGTTTATGAAATAAACTTAAGCTCTTCAGCAGGTGCAAGAACCCTCAGTGCTCCAAGGGGAAGTTTATGAAAACTTGAAAGAAATTAACCTCAATTAAAAGGAATATTGATTGATAGTTACAAAGTTAAATATGATATATTGCTCATGAAAAAAGACTACATTAAAAGAACATTAAAGTTCTGATAGAAAACACTGAACCCTAGAAATTTGCCACAGAGGGTGAAATGTAAAATTGTTTACATTTCTTTCTAATATCTAACTCTAATAGGACACAGTAAGGAACTAGTTAAGAATATCCCCTACTGAGCCAAGGAATTACAATTCTTCAGAGTGTATTCTCATTTTGTTTGCTGAGATTTTGTTGCTCAGCAGTCATTAAATATGGTAAACTGAAAATCTGGGCCCCTTCAACTATGAATCTCTCTTCCGTGTTTTCCATTAGTCTGTGCTTAGTTTCTTAGGGTTTTTTTCCCCTGAGATAAAAGTCCTTGAAGTTCTGTAGACATAAAATGATGGTTTAAACACTCTTATCAGTCATATTACCTACTAGACAGTGGACATAATCATATATATATGTATTCAGGTGTGACTGGAACCTTATAACTTCAGCTGTAATTAACATTGGCTTTACTAATTGAACATGAAGAAAAACAACAAAATCATCAACTGCCTTTGGCAGCAGTGGTGGTAATAGTCACTAAGGTTTAGTAGTTGGCCATACGGACATACGGATCAAGTGATAACAGGTAACATTGTTCTTATGTTCCCTTTCAGTCTTTGTCAGCAGGTCTCTGTTCTGCTCCATCGTCTCCTGGTATACTGTGTTCAACAGGAATATGCTTTAGGTAGAAGTTTTCTGATAGCTTGAAGTTATGCACAACAAGCTAGCACCTGCATAAAAAGCAGTGCCCTATGCAGCCTAGGATATAGCCCAAGCCAGTCATAATATGAAGCACTTAAAGGTGATATTTGGTTCAGTGTCCAGTTGGAGACCACTAATGAGTGGTGTCCCTCAGGGATTGGTGTTGGGACCTGTGTTGCTCAGTATCTTTGTTGGTAACGTGAACAATGGGATTGATATGCCCTCAGCAAGTTTGCTG
>NW_009934186.1:9464-13393 GCF_000696875.1 Nestor notabilis | reverse complement strand
CCCTGCGTCCCGCCTCCTGCAGGGTTGGGGGTCCCGGGGATGGAGGCAGATCGTGTTGCCTCCATCTCAGCCGTGGAGCCAGCCCCTCGTCAAGCCCCTAGTCGCCTGCCCAAGATGCCATCAAAGATGCACGCTTCTGGGGCCGGCTGCAGGTGTGTGACTTGTAGGGCCCAGGAGCCGGGGGGGTTCCTATTTTCCTGGTGTTTTTATAGAGTGAGGAGATTTGTGCCTGAGATTCCCTGTGCACCTGAAGACATTAACACAGAGACAAATGGAGTAAGGTAATAGCCGAGGAGACAAAGCCTCCTTTCATGCCCTGATGCCTGCTGTCTCTTTTTAATAAACAAGTGCTCTTCCCCTGCAGTGATTTCCAGGAGGAGTCAGTTTAATCTCCAAAATGTGGCTTATTTCGGTTTATTTTCGAGGCTGATCCTGAAGCATCTGTACTGACAAAGCCTCGCCGCCCAGATGCTACAGTGTGGAAGGCATCTGAGATGCTAAATTAGCAGCAGAGGACTTCACAGTTGTTGTTGCACATGATTTGAGTTGGCAGGGAGCGGCCATAGTCCCACCGCGGTGGAGGTGACCTGGAGACAGAAGGCCGGCCTTAGCCTGAGGCAGAGGGTTGAGGCACAGCCTGGAGAAGGGACATGGCTCCTGCCCCAGTGGTGTTACAGCCTCAAGGTAATTACTCAGCACACCCCAAAAGCACCAGCTCTTTGAGTGCATCAGGGAGAGCAGAGGAGCACAGAAGGCAGGATCAAGCAGGGTTTGCTTTCCATTTAACATAGTGCAGCCAGAATCATCAGGAAAAATTGGGAAGGGAGCAGAGCTCTGTGCCCAGCACAGGCACTGCCAGCCAGCTGCTTTTCCTCCTCTCCAAGGCGGATAACAGCTCTCTGAGCAGCTCTGCCATTGCAGGACCGTGATGCACCAGATGCAGCACAGTGTGTTAATGGCACGGCATGGGGAGCATATCTTGTGCGCATTTTCTCTTGCTGACTGTGATTCTCTGGGGCTGTTTTCAGATGTTTCTAAAAGCTTCCTCTCTTCCCCTGTTTGGTGACAGTGCAAAACTGCAAAGGAACACAGGTGGAGGTAGAAGGGACCAGGAGTGTTTCCCATGGCAGGTGGAAGGACAATGTTTTGGGTTCAGGAAGCTGCTTGAACGAGTAGGGAAACCACCTGACCTTTCTCTGCTTTTGACACAAATCCCTGTGGAAATTCCCCTGTCCCTAACACTGCTCAGACAGCAACACAGGTTCTGCCTTAGAGGGAAGGAGATACCCGACAGCACAACTGGATCTGGAGCTCTCCTGCTCTACCCTGCCCCTCACCAGAAAAGATGGATTATTGCCCAGGCATTTGAGTTGCTAATCCTTGTCCTTTCCCTGTTTGCAGGTTGAAATCCCAGTGGGATGACAGTGGTTCAATCACTGAGAGAAATCCAGCACAAGATACATGCAAAGCCTCTGGGGCAATTCTGAAAAGTGAGGGGTTTGTCTGCCTCTGGGGCATTTTGGAGCCGAGTACACTCAGCCTCGTAAAAGGGCACTGGCCACATCTCCTTGTAGCAGTATTTTTCCTGCTGTTCAGCCTAGCTCTTGTGAAGACAACTAGTCTTCATCACCAGAGATGTCTGCATTTCTTTTACCATTCCCTGCTGCTTCTCCCACATAAATGGAAAATCATTCTTTTCTGTAGGTCCTTGGGTATTTTGACATATGAAATGAACAAGGCAAGGCCCTGGGTGCCGTCACCAGCCCAGTCTGAACACTGGTTTGAGAGAATGAAGCCTAAATAGGATACTCTTCAATTGCCTTGCAAAGACTTGACCCTGTTCACAGAGTAACAGGCTAAGGTGGGCAGGGACCTCAGGAGGTGTGTGGTCCAAGCCCCTGTTCACAGCAGGGCCAGCTGGGGTAGGCCGCTCTGGGTCATGCCTAACACAGGCTTGAACCTCCCCAGTGAACCTCTTCCAGTTTTGACCACCTTCATAGTGAAAAATGCCTCTCCTTATCTCCAATGGAAATTCCCTGTGTTCCAGCTTGTGCCTGTCACGTCTTACCCACCTCCATCTGAGAGGTTCTGCCCCTCTACTCCCCCTCTGAGGTGGTCACCAGCAGCTCCAAGACCTCCTCTTCTCCAAGCTGAACAAAGCCAAATCTGTGAGTCTTTTGCCAGATCTCCCGACCTCCATCCCCTGACCTCTGCTGCTCTCATTCTAGTATGTCAGTGTCTTTCTAGCTGGAAAGTCCCAACTCCACCCAACCTCCAGCTGGGATTTCTAAACACCACAGAGAGGGAAGGGATCCCTTCCCTCACACTGTCTGTTGTGCCCTGGCCATACAGCAGGCTTTGTGGGCTCTGGGAGAGGCTTTGTTTATTAGGGTGAAGACCAGCAAGGGGCCAAAGGACTTCAATGTGCTGGTTTCAGGTGGCTGATCCTCACCTGCAAGTCATACTTGAGTTCACTGTGGGTCCCAAAGAGATAGCTGGAGGGAAAAGGTCCTAATTCATCCCCCAGGGCTGGAGGCCATGTTTCTGGGGGGGATGCTGGGCATGCACAGGAAGACAGCCCAAATTGTGCAGGGATAAGGCTGACCATTACCCACTGAGGCCCCAAAGTACAGGCAGGAGGTGGTGTGGGTTTGCTGACAGGAAAGTGTACAGTGAAGAGTGATGGCTTACATCTAGCATGTTCATGGGCTAGTGATACTGAGGCACATCCTTCCCTAACATGTCTCCCCAGGCTTGGCATTGCCTGGTGGCATAGGCAGTGAGTGATCAGCACAGGGTCTTCCTTTGCCTCTGGGCTGTACCATGCATCACCATAGAATCATAGTTTGGGTTGGAAGAGACCTTCAAAACTCATCTAGTCCAACCCCCCTGCAATAAGCAGGGACATCTTCAACTAGATCGAGTTGCTCAGAACCACATCTAGTCTGGCCTTGAATGTCTCCAGGCATGGCACATCCACCACGTCTCTTTTCAAAGCTTTCTAGAAAGATTTCAGACAAGCAACAAAGCTGGGGCTCAAGCATTGTGCCTTGTTGTAGGTCAGCAAGTTGCACTGATTTTTTCTGCACAGGCAGATGAACAAAAACCTTTGGCTTCCACAGCCAGTTTGCCAAATAGAACTTTTTAAATCTCACCCTTTGCTTCTAGATGCATTTCGTGCAGTTCCCGTGTCGTTTCCTCAGGGTAGGGACCCTTATTCCCATTTCACTGCGCCTGTATCACCAGCTATCACTTCTTTGTGACCTCTTCTGCTGCTCATTTGGTCTCAGTCTTCTCCAGCTCCATCATCGTGGTTGTTATCTGACATCATCCTTGCTTAGGCTCAAGGCTGACATATTTTCAGATTTTCACCCTGTTTAAGGATGGTCAAAACTGTGTCAAATTTAAACACTTCCCTGCTTCTTCCATCTTTTGCAAAATCCACTGCACCTTTCAGTAGAGAGGCTTTGTGTTTGTCATCAACCAGAAGCCAGACCTTTCTGCACCAAACCATCTCGATACAGTTCTGTAATATTTGTGTCCCTGGCCCATCCATACCCCTTCCCTTCTGGGATTTTATTTCTTCATCTTCCATGTTTTCCCTTTGTCAGCCATCAAAGTCATTTCATTCTGCATTTAGGCACCAGCTGGGATGCCTCATGAAGAGCCATTATTTCAGAAAACAACTGTTTCATCCCCTGGCTGCTTTAATTTCTCCAAAGCCTGTTTCTCTCCTACCTCCCTGCTGTGAAAACCCATCATATTTGTACCACGAATGGAAGATGGAGCATCTGAGCTTAGCCTAGATTCCACCCTGCCTGGAGGACTGCAAGAGGTTTACACCCCTCAAACAACTGCTGCAGGGGCTGGTTTTTCATTTACCTCCTATAGTTTTCTCCTCCCATTTCAAAGGGTTGCTTGCAAGACAA
>NW_009934186.1:0-9433 GCF_000696875.1 Nestor notabilis | reverse complement strand
TCCCTCTGCCAAAGGAGTTCCTGGCACAGAGCTCTGCCTGGTGACAGATGTCACAAAGGGCAGTGTCCCAGCGAATGCCACTAAGGGTCCCAGTGTCCCTCCCGACCTCAGGGAACCCTGCAGCTCTTTTACAGGGGAATCCACAGACTGACTAAGCAGGACCATGATCCAAATAAACCATATCTGGCAGTCCTTCCAGGTAGGTAAGGACTAGGATGGAGAGAGACCTCTGAAATCTGTTCCACTCCTGTCGAAGGCTCCAACAAGCAGCATGACTACACCAAAGGAAACCAAGACCCATCCCAGGAGTCCTCCACTAGCACTGCTGCCATGGTCTCAGTGGTTTCCTTGGTTTACCCCTGCCCTGCTGTGCTCCCATATCTCCTGCCTATTCATGTCACCTCCTGGAGCAGTGCCAGCTGGGGAAGGCAGGACAGAGGGATGTAGCTGTAGTCACCAGTGCTGCCTCTCCCAGAAAGAGACCATGGAGGAAAGCTTAAGCTTCCCCTCCTGCCCTGAGCTGTGAGAACACCATCCTACTGCCTTTCTGGAAGATGCTCAAGAGTCCGAAGAAAAGTTTTGCCCCTTTGCTGCTGGAAGACAACCCAGGACTTCACTAGAGGGATGAAACCCATCCCAAGAAACCTGCTCTCTCTTGGTATATGGCAATCAAAGGGAAGAAAAGCACATGGTTTCACATAGCAGAGAAGCTATTAGAGTTCCCTCCAGCCCCTTTGTGCCATATTAACCTAGGTGCAAGGAATTAAAAACCCACTCATCTTTCAAGGAATTGTGTATTTATTTGCTGCCCTCCCCAAGAAACTCATTCACACCTTGTCCACCCACACAAGCCGGAATGATGAATGAAAAAAAAATATAAACAATTCAGCCTTGCCTTTTTCCTCCCAACCTTCCAATCAGATGTTTCAGTCCATGCCTTAGCACCCAAATTTGGCCCGTTGATCACTCTGATGGCATGCCTATGCAGCCTTGGCTCACTGTGCCTCTCACACACTCTGTTTCTTAGATACATACATCTGCACGCAATACATTTATCAGCAGCTCCAGTTTTGGGGGGGGGTTCACACCACTCAGGATGGAGGAGACAGAGAGGAGCCTACCTCTGAAGAGCAATTGCAGCGCCATCACAGCCCACCCTACCTGGGCCAGAGGACTCCTCTTGTGACACAGGCAGACACGGACACCAGCAGAAAGCTGATGGTCAGGAGACAACACTTCTTGTCCCCCATAAGGATAGTGTAGGCCAGGCACTGTGGTGCGTCAGCAAAAAGACGATACATGGATGCAAAATGGCTCTGCTCCCTGCATAGAATCCCAGACTGGTTTGGGTTGGAATGGACCTTAAAACTCATGAAGTTCCAACACCCTGCCACGAGAAGGGACACCTTCCATTAGACCAGGTTGCTCCAAGCTCTGTCCAGCCTGGCCTTGAACACTGCCAGGAATGCATGAGGGTGCATCTTCAGCTCCTGGGCACTGCAGCCCCCAGTCTCCAAGCTACCAGTGATTCTCACCCAGGACTGGATTTTTCTGCCAGCCTCTGATTTTTCTCCCTCTCTTCCCTTCTGTCTGCATAACCTCCTTACACCCACCCTGTGTATTAAATAACTACCACAGTTATACCCTGTACACCACCAGCTGGTGGATTCAGGACCAGTTCCTTACGGAAAAGTTTTCACATTAGAAAAAAGACTTAATGAAACTGGTTTTTTAATTAGCAGTTTGGTCAGGAAGCCAGAAGGACTGAAGGGGTGCTGGAGCCTCATCCCTCACCTCACCATCTTGCCCTTTGCAAGAAGAGCTGGGATCAGGAGAGGGGTTGGCTGTGCCCAGGCTGCTGCATGGAAGGGGCAGGAAAACCTGGAGAGGAGACCTGGTTGATCCCTGCAGACCAGCCTCTCATCCTGCACCTCCCAGGGGGAGCCAGGCTGGAGCCACTGGAGTCCACTACAGTCCTTGGACTATCCAGCCCAGAACGTAAGGTCCTGAATGTACCTTCCTTGCTGTGATGCCTAGGTAGCTGGATCCTACCCACAGGGTACACCATGACACTGCCACTGTCCTCACACAGGTAAAGGGATGCAAATTAAAAAATAAAGACCAAGTTACTTTTCCTTCTCCTCCCTATTTCTTTCCATGGTTCATATCACAGTGTAATCCTGCACTCTGCAGTTTAATTATGTCCTTATGTCTCCTTTTCTCAAGAAGTTAACAAAAATTATTTCAGCTCCAAGGTGGAGCATGGAAGCCTCACTCTGTGCTGAGCTTGAAAGCAAAATAGGGCTCAAGAGGCACATGAGCTGCTGCTGTGCTGGGGAGTGATGGGTTGAATCAGGCTCCTAAGCCCCTCCAAGCATCTGAACCTCAAGTTTCAGTTTTCAGCTCACTCTCCTCCCTGCAAAGTCTGTACAACAGCAGTGGGAGGTTACAAATAGAGCAGCTCATCTGCTATGATCCGTGGGCACACATGTGCATGTGCCAGAGCCTCCCTCCACAGGCACTTCACGACATTCCCCAACATATCCATGGAGTGACGGCCACGGGCTCTTTCCCGGTCTGTAGCTCCCTCCTCAGCCCTTTGCTGTGCACATCCTGGCTGGAGCCGAGCATGAGTACACAGGCAGCAGCACCACACACAGATTAACCCTGCAAAGTCAGGGACAACAGTTAGTGTTTCCTCATCCAAAATTCATCGCCTGGGAAAGCTGCCCAGCCAGCTCTGCCAAGAGAGATGCTTCTGTGGGAGTCTCTGCTTGCTGCAGGAGTGATGGTGTAGACATCAGCACCACTTACCTGGCCAGGCGATGCTGTCACTGCCTGCTCTGTCCTGTTATAGAATGCTGGGAATAAAGGGTCACACATACACGCTCACTGGGTTGGGGACACAGGGACTAAGAGTGGGGATGATGGGGTGGTCTCTTTCAGTCTGGCTGAGAGGACGCTAAAGGCTGAATTAATGGTGGCCAAAAACTACCTAGAGGGCAGGTGCAGAGGCAACAGAGTCTGTGTCTCCTTGGTTGCGCATGTGACATGGGGCATATCCCAAAGCCACTCTGGAGAGGAAAAGATGCGTTAAAAATCAGAGTTTTAAAAAGAAAAAGAAGCCTCTGGTGCTGGCATTCTGTCTCACAGCATCCTTTGCATTGCCTCTGTAGGGAGGGTTCTGATGATGTGGATCCCGATGCTCCTGTACAGTTGTGAAGCATCTCTTCTGGTTGAAGTTGGGGGAAGAGCTGCTAAACTGCTATTTTGGAATAAAAAACAAACAAACAAAAACAAAAACCAAAAAAAAAAAAAAAACCAAGAAAAACCTACCAAAAAAAATAAAAATACCCAAACCAAAACCCAACCAACCAACCAAAAAAAAAACAAACCCAAAAACCAAAACCACAAAGTCAAAGCATCCTTTTCCTGAAAACTGCAAAAATAAATCTCAGTTTAAAACCACAATTTTTCTAGGTCTTCTTTCTCATTCTCACAAATGTTTGGGTTTTTTTGGCCCCAAATGGAAGTAGACAGTTACGACAACTCCAAGGCCCCCCGTTCACCCCAGCCTCGTGAGCACCCTCCCTCCCTGTGAACAGGGCTGCATGCACTAAAGGACTTGAGGAGGCCAGGACAGGCAGGGTGACTGCCCAGCTCTGCTCCTCCTGTACCCTCATAAATCCCAGCTGTCCTAAGGGAGTGTTTTGGCTGGTACATGGAGAAGCCATCGAGTGAGGGATAAATGGGCAGCTGATCTGGACAATGCCACCAACACTGAGGCCCCAGATGATGGTCTTTATTGACAGCTTGCTTCTGCATTTTCTCTGTGTACAAGCACACTGTTGAAAAGCAAGAAGGGATGGAAGTCGGGAGGCAGCCCTAAACATTCAGCTTTGGACCCCCAAGGGTTGTAGCCTCTAGATCTCTACTTGCTCAAGTACAGCATCACATTGGAAACATGCTGGCTAGGAGCTGGGAGAGGCAGTTTCTACGTGGGTTAACGGGAAGCAGAATGTGGAGATAGCAGTCTTCGTGAGGAAGACTGACTCCTGAACTGGAAACATCCCACTGCTTGGGACAAGGTGGTAGGGGATGGAAAGTGCTGGCAAGGAAACCACAAACTCACTGCAGTGATGGTGCCTGAAGCATTCATTAGAGAGCCACGGAGGGCAAACAGGACAAATCTGGCTATTCTTCAGTGTTCCTGGTGGATGAGGTAGCCCCATGAGGAGCTTGGCTGCTGTAAGCCACAGCGCACAAAGGTCCTATCCTCACAGCCCCCTGGCCATGATGAATCACAGCAGCTCTGACCGGGAGCGGTGGCAGAGCTACACCAGTCCTCCAGCACCAGTTGTCTCAAAGCTTCCAACAAGCTCAGCAATAAAGAGCCTGAAAAGATGTTTTTACCAGCAACAGACCATGGTCCAGCCAGGGAGAGGTCTCCACAGGGCAGCCACCTGTCAAATTCCACTCACACAGGCAGAAAGCTGAACGAGCTCAACCACAGGCTGTTCTTACAAAATAAATTGTGCCACCTCGGCATCCCTACCTGCTCTGGACACAGCAGAGCAAGGACATGGGGACATGCACTGATACAGGAAAATTCTGCCACACATGACAGGTTAATGCCCTATGCTCCTGCCAAGACAACACTGCAGACAGAAAAACTGGAAGAAAGAAACCCTATGTGATCAGTAGTTTTGGGTTGGCACATAGGTACCATCCAGAGATTAAAGTGGTGAGAAATGATGGGTGAGATGATGGGTTTGCGTATCTCCCAGCAGGGTGTCTGAATGCTGCAGAAGGCTATTTGGACCCAAGAACAAACAAGACATTTCCAAGGATTGTAAAATATCTAGTCCATGATTTGGTAATCGCCAATATCCTTCCGTGCTTTTTTTAAGGAAATGTGGTTTGAAGTAGTGGGAAAGAATCACCAGCCTGCAGGAAGCTGTTTCAGGGAGTGGATAGATGGATGGATGTATGGATGGATGTATGGATGGATGGATGGATGGATGAATGGATGGACGGAGATAGATTAGCAGCCCACAAGCCCCAGCGCCTGCCTAAGCCCAGAAAGAAGAGCAAGACTCTCAGCTGGTTTGCTGCACAGCTGTACAAGACAAGGACCTGGAGTCATGGCTGTAGGAACAGCATCCCAGGACCATCTGGGCACAGCTCTGGAGAAACGAGGAAGGCAGCATGAGGATAATGGGAATCATACAGCAAAAAATACAGAAGTGCCCCATCCTAATAGAAGGATAAGCGAACTAGTGCATCAGGAGCGAGAGCCAGCTCTCCCACCCAGCCAGCTATGCACTTCCTCCTGGACACCTCTGGGGAAGGAGTACCTTCCCCAATGCCCTGGGCATGGGAAGAGTGAAGGGCAGCAGCAGGCATTGCACCACTTCAGCTAGAGAAAAGAAAGCCAGCTGGATGCGGGAGGCAAGCTGTTGTAAAGCAGGGTGAGCATAGCCCCAGTCCAACTGGGGACAGGTATGCTGATGTTGGACCAGGGCACTGTAACATTTAGGGGTTGTGCAACCTTTGCTAACTACTGTACACGATGCTGAGCTCTACTCCTTACTCCTCCTTAGGAGGCAAGGAGCAGAAAGCCCTGGTTTTGTAAATCTTTTGTCACTGAAAACCAGCAAGATTAGAATTTGGTGGCCATTTGTTGCTAGTTTTCAACAGAACAGCAGCCGGCACTACTGGATTATGGGGGGAGCTGGAGAACCAAGAACTGGCCAGGATCCTTGCTCCCTGAAGGTGATGACACCACAGAGTCTTCCATGGCCAAAAAGAGAAAGAGCTGATGAGGGGGAAGCCAGCTTGCTGACGAAAGGGTAGTGGGGAGACTTGCAGGCCAGTCACGGGAAAAGAGAAAACACTCTGCATAATTGGAACAAGCCATCATGAAAAGAGTCCCAAACTTAATTCACTTGGATGGGATTTCATGTGGTGCTTAGAAGAATTAGCACTTTATCTTTGCAGACACAAGAAGCAAGAACTTGTTCTGCCATTGTGCAGTCACTGATTCCCTTTTTACTTCCTGTTTTTTTCCTGAAGAGCAAGCAGAAGACGCATCTGTACAGCTCACCATGGGAACTGTCGTTGTGGACAAGGGATGGCTGGTATGTCCTCAGGATATCAGTCTCTAGCAGGTGGCCAGAAAGACACAAACCCTGTATCCAGGGTCAGCTTGGATCCAGACTGCTGAAGACCTGGAAGCCAGACTCCATGAAGGGTGACCCATGGGGACACCTTGCCTCAGTGCTCAACCAGAGCATCAAAGGAACTGGAGTGACTTCTTTGTAGAGAAGCGGTTACAACTGGAGGGCTGCAGTTAACTGTGGCCAAGCTCTTCCATTGTTATTTCACAGTTGCTTGATGTTCTGAAAGATATTCAGAAAAATTACTTTAACTGTCCTGTGCCAAACTGGGCGAGGGTGAAAAAAAAAAATGGAATTTGGCAGACATGTTGTTCATTCAGCATGTAGTTTGGATGACATCCAGTGACTAACACAGGAGTTTTAACTGATCTGGGAGACTAAAAACCATTCACAAATAATTTGATTTAGGGTCACTGTGATTTCTTTTTATAAATAATTTTCATTGAGAAGTATTTTTTTAATTAGGATCGACAGGCTTAATAGCAACTCTATTGTGTGCACAGCTCATCGTTCCCATTTTCTTAAATGACTTACAGATGTGGTGTGCTGGTTTCTTGTTCACTGCACACGATGGGGCTTGTTCATGGGGCAACCGATGCCTCACAGACAGTGCACAAGCCATGCTGGAATCCCCTCTCGAAAGGCACGCTCTGAAGAGGACCCAGATGGAAAGCAAAGGGAAGGTTTCACCATCCGATTACACGCTCCATTTTGGGGGGTGGTCTAAGCCTTTGTGCAGCTTCAGACATCCCCACACTGCTGTAACTGCCTTCTAATTTCTCTGGCTCCAAGAGATGGTAATGACAGCTTTGCTTTGCTTTGTTGCTCTAAGCTCCATCATGGCTCAGGAAACACTCTGAACCAGAATATAATCCCTTTTCCACGGTGGGAGCACTGAACAGAAACTGGACCAAGACAAAGATCTGACACATCCTGGCAAAAAGCTGTGTCCCATGGCAAGTCTAAACTCTGATCACCCAACTAGCCTGAACAGATCTGGAGAGACTGCAGGAGAATTCGGACAGCGGATGGGAGAAGAATGGTTCAGCGACTCAAATGCATCTTTCTTGGCAGCATACTCCATGTGTGACAGCCTTTTCTTTGACTTGCACAATATCAATTGCATCCCAGCCACTTTCGTTACTAATCGCATCTGTTGTTTGAATGGCTTTTAGATTCCCTCCTGTGATTATAAATGTTCATACAAGTTCCTGGAGTCAGCAGTTGTTGTTTTGTAGCTGAATAACAGGCTTGGGCTCCAAACTTTGAGATGCTCGCTGTAACGATCAGATATGTTCTTAAAAGCCCTCCAAACTGGATTTCCAAACAAAAGTCCCATTGATCCTAAGCCTGAAATCCCAGCCATTACCCTGAAAACCTTCTCGCTTGTCTTTCAGAGGAACTGAGACTGGTGTGATAAAGGATGACTACAACAGTCAAAGAAAGGAGGATTTATCTTATGATAAACTTAGACTACCAGAACAAGGGCTGAAGGGGATATAATTGCTACTGAGAGACACGTGGAAGGGGAAAAAGCGTGAGAAAACTTTATGAAAGCTCCAAGCTGAAAGTTGTGGAGCTATAAAGACATTGATATATGTAGGCTAGGGATGAAAACATTCCTGGTTTTCAGACCAAAAAGGTCTGGGGCGGGTTTCAGCAGAACCCACAGAAGAAGCCTAGTATGAAGCCTGCTAACCATATGATATGACTGAAAAGCAAGGGAGGGCAATGTGTGAGCCAGGAAACCTGTAAGATCCCTATCCGGCCTTTGGCCATTGATACCTGGACAAGTTAGGAAGAGATTCCCCTGGTTCCTGCATTTGTCCATTGCCTTCATCCATCCTGTTTTGCCGCTCACCTCATTCAAGCAAACATCCCTTGGCCACAGGAGCTCATTTTAGCACTGGGCTGACCAGTGCTGCACCATAGCCATGGCCAGACACCCAGGATACTCCTATTGAAAAAGATTACCTATTGAGAAGAAAAAAATGCAGTTTGCTTTGTTCTGTTTACCTAAATAAGCAAATGCCTGTATTCAAGCCAAATTCAGACTCAAACCCAGAGTATTGCTTAGCTGTCATGACTGGCAAAACACGATAATGCTAGGCAAGCAGGGTCCCACCAACACCATTCCACCAAAGGAGAAATGTTGGCAGGTCTGTTTCTGGAATCACCAGAATCCACCTGGAGTGCATTCATTCTGAAAGAAGAAACACTGGCCCGTGTTATCTCTGTTAAGAAGGGAAAGTAAGCTCTGCTGCTGGCTGCACATGACCAGCATTGTCACCACCAGCAATCCTCACCCCACTGCAGTCAGAGGCAGACCAGCCAGTGCTTCCTAGGTGCCAGGTTTTCCCCAAATGCATTTCCTCAGCAGTTACATATTTCCCAGCGCTACTGTATAAATAAGGCAGTGGTCTGGGCTCCATAAGGATACTTGCTGGCGTCAGCAAAAGGCTGCAATTAAGGCATTTTAATGTCATTTGTCTTCAGGATGAAATCAAGAGCAAGGGACTGTGAGAGCACCACCCTGCAACCCTGGCCTGCCTACACCATTCCCACACCAGGGACCCAGTGGGAGAGGTCTTGCACCCGAGTGGGATGAAAAACAGAAAAGCACAGCGTGTCCCAGGTGGTTGGGACATTTCTACCAGCCAACATATAGCTGCTGTCAGCTTGAGCTGCAACCTACTGCAGCTCCGAAACATTGCTTCTGTATGGAAAGGAAACTGCTTTCCTTCTTTTTTTATTACCCATCGAGTCACTAATACCCAAGGCTTTAATCATTATGGTGGGGCAAACTGGGGGTTCCTTCCATGATACCTAAGCAACACCTAAAGCAGAGATGTGTCTGACGCTCCTTCTCCTGAATGACCGTGCAGAGCCCTCCGATGGCCACCACCAGACCTGCCCAGTAGCAGGACTACCTTGTGTAACACCTGCAGGGGTTTGGGATGCTCAAGGTAAATCGGTGCCTTCCACACAAGTGTCGGTGTCCTGGAAGCAGCAGGCAGGGGAAGCAGGCTGGGAAGGGTCTTTCAGCCAAACTCAGTTTGCTCGGTGGCCCGCAGCACCATGAGGAAGCACCCTCAACTTGGTCTGGAGCTGGCTTGGGATCCGGGGTTTGGCAATAAGGACTGGAAGCTCAGAGATCACCTCCAAACCGCCCCGGAGAGCAGTATTTTAATAAAAAGCCAACTAGTCGCTGAGAGGGAATACTGGGGGGAGCCCTGCGAGGTGATGCTGCGGGT
>NW_009934185.1:18287-20295 GCF_000696875.1 Nestor notabilis | reverse complement strand
ATTGCTGTTCTCCCTTCACATAACGGAACTGATGATATCTTTTAAGGCAAAGTCCCCCATTTATCACTACACTTATTCAGGATATATTATCTCAAGGGTAATTTTTTAATTATGATACTCTTCCCATAACAGTCCAAACACAGAAAAGCTCATGGGACTCAAAGGTTCAAGACCGGTGATTGTTTTCACCATTATATTGACATTATGTATGGGGACTGAATTAAAATAGTAGAAGCTGGTATCACCGTGTAATCTTTATGGTTCATAGAAAAAGAAGAGGTGATGATGAAAAGGATTAGCAAGCCATGGGTATCTCCCAAGAGCTGCTGAGTGAATTCATAGGCAATTAAAAGTACTGTGTCTTTCACAAGGTATGGCCCCAAGGGGTGCAGCAGAAGCAATGACAAATGGCTGTTTCAGACTGCAGGACTCAGAAAATGAGGAGATGCATGGACTTGTGAATACAGCAGTAGTCCCTGCTGGTTAGAGAGTGAAACAGGGATGCCGCAACTTCTCTACCACTGTCATGCTGTCCTCATTGTGAGGTGAAAAAGATAAGTTTCCAAGAGCTGAAGGGGCTGTATGCCCCACAGGAATGAATGAGAGTCCTTGCCTTCTTAAGAGCAAAATAACCTCAGCACCGGTCAAAAGCTTTCATAGTCTCACATCAGTCACGACACACCTTGCAAACCCTGGCTCAAAGCACTAGACTTGACTGAATTAAAAATAATAAAAACATTGCAGTAAAAGTGAAAACTGCTGAAACCATCATAACCAGATCACTGTAACCCTTTTATACTTTCCAAAATGAGATTTTCTCCCTTGCTTTAAGGGGTGATCCAAGACTTGTGCATGACAGCAACTGACAAGAAGTGAGAGAAGAGAGAAGCCCCAAAAGAGCACTGGCAAGACTTTTTCTTCTTTTAAGCATCCAAATGAAGATATTTTTTTTAAGAAAAAGGTGTGAGTGCATTATCTAAGAACAACCACCTCCTCCCCTGGCACTATTTTCATGTGCTTGCTTTGCTTGTGGAAATCTTTCTTTCATTTTAGTTAGTTGACTATTCTGGCTGTGAGACTATAGGACCAAAAATGAAAATTGAAATCCCCCAAACAAAACCCATCCAAATTACAAAAGCAGCAGCACTACTTGTGATTTTTTGTGTGTGCACGATTCATTTCATTATGTTTGACAGCATCTAGGAGAATGAAAAATGTATCTATAAATATGGAAACAAACAGGGTTGTCAATTCCAGATGTTACTGGTGCAAATTTATTGCCCACATTTATATTACCCTGACTCCACATGCAGCATACAGCTTCTACATGCATTCACCTTCAGTGAAAAGTTCACTTTTCCAAATTACATCAGGGGTTGAGGTAACAACATAGCTTCCCTCATCACTTAAGTTCTCAGACAAGTTTCTTTTTCTTGTTCTATACTTCAAAGGAGTCTCTCTTTCCCAGAGCACTGTCATAACGTACTTATGTGGAACGCAGATTAGACAGATTCAAATGCAGTGCAAATGGGAATAGAATAAACAAGAAACTACTGCAAAGGCATACGAGTCTTGTAAATTCTGGAAGCTATAGGACACAGGCCAAAGTCAAAGAAGAAGGGATATTGATTTATCCAACCAATTACCATTTTCTTCTTGAATAAAGTTTTCACAAATTATAGTTTTCCATCAATTAACTAGATGTTGGCAAGACGACAACGAAAACTCGGCATCAGCTAGGACATGACCCTCAGAAAGTTCTAAAGGAAACAGATGGAAGTCTTCTCTATCTTAAAGATTTTCTGATGAATCCTCTCCCCTCATATTCCATTTGTGAAGGTCAGTGGCACCAAGTGGCAAAGCGAGGTCAGATAATGTCATGGCCACTGGCCTGCCCCAAATACTCTACTGCCCAGTAATGCCTGTATGTCAGAACAAGCCATTGTTTAGCTGTGTTGGGCGTTGCCTTGGTACCTCAGCCTTCACAATGATAGGGGCCTGCTAGCTG
>NW_009934185.1:11078-18256 GCF_000696875.1 Nestor notabilis | reverse complement strand
TTTCCACCCAAGCTGTGTTAACAGTGCCTCCCACAGCATTATTTTCCCTTCCTGTCGCTGTTGTGATGCTGTGGGTCTCATGCCTTGCACCTGCAAAGCCTCGTAGTGCTGTTGTGGCAGGTGTGGACCCTGCTAATACATCTTTGTGTATGAGAATCTACTTTAACATCCTACATTACACAGCTGTCAGGCTGCCAAAACAGCCTATGAAATTCCTAAAAATTTGCAGGCATTTTAATGAAATGGATTTTGTTTTCATACAATCTTCCCCCAGCCTCCCAAAAAGCTCCACCTTATAATTTCCAAGCCATAATCTGTTGCTGAATTCCTCTTCACCCAGTATTAAATATGTAGCTTCTTGAAACAATGACAGCTTCAGAAGGAATTGTAAAGAATGCCAGTCATTTGGGATAAGATAGGATGAACAGTACAAGCCTACTCCAGTAGTACATCCAGCACATTACTGCAAAACATGCTTTTTGTTTCAGGTCTCCTGGAAGTATTCTATCAGATGGTAAAGTCGTATTAACATAGGAACTTCATCTCACCTCCCGTCATACTAAATTGCTGCCTTTCCAACTTACCTCCAGACGTGCACTATTGCTCAAAGCACAAAAGCTGTAACTGGGCAGCTAAAGCTGTATACAACCTGGAGCAGAGGCATGTTAACATTCTCTGACTATCCTTTCTCTCCTCCAGTGAAACAGTAAAGTTATGATTTGCATTTGGAGGTGACTTGCCTGGGTTACAGAATGCTGCAAATGCACAGCCAATGCATTGTTCCTGCATGTGGTTCTTCTGATTGCCTCAAAGCTTTGATTCCTGGAGGCCCAGCTCCATAAGCAGCACCCTGTTGATGTAGGCCCTCAAGTGAGATGGTGGTGCTTCTGAACAGGAAATATTTACCTCCTGCAGTCAAGGCAGCAGCAGAACCAACGATTTTTGGAGGCCCTTGTTAACTGCCTATTTCCTTCTCCCAAGGGCACATTATTCCCAGAGTGCTGTACAATCGAGGTAAATGCTGGGACTATTCTTTCTGTTCTCCTGTGCACCTTAGACTGTTTCCTGATATGTAAACTTTCGACCTAGTTCTGTTGAACAGGTGTATGCAGGACCTGAAGACAAATAATGCAGTTAGAAAATATCACAAACTGGCATTCACAGCACTGGAAAGTGGCATGAAGACAAGTATTCTAAGACAAGTTTGCAAAGACCCAAGTTATTTATATGCAAAGCAAGTTGACAATTTAAGTTCACATATAAATTGTATTATTTGGAAAGTAAGAAACAGTAAAAATCCACATTATGTATTTGTAAGTAATGGTCTATTAGATAAGTACTACCAATAAAGCAAGCAGTTTGTATAAATTACTTGGCAGATTGTAGGTCTGAGTGGTCACACCACTTCAACTATGTTGATTTCTTTGCTATTGCTCTACTTTAATTAGAGAGCAGCAGAATTAGAGCCTTTACCTGTTATTTCCAGTGGAAAATAACAAGAGGGTCTGATGACAATTGAGTTAAAGATATAAGCAGTAACACACTCAGATTTTTGTCAGTGGAATTCCCTAAGCTTGTATTACTAGGTGATGCTTTTCCAAGACTTATTATGATTTTCTGTAGTATTTATTGCATCCATTCACTTTGAATACATTTAATTAGCAAGACACAATTGTTCTAGAGAACACGATCCACTTATTCTGCTGTTCCCATTCAGCAGCGATCAACTTCTGCTGTATTACATTTTACAACTGCTTCTGCTCTTCCTCTTCAAATACATTGTCTGATCTCTAGGTGCTTCAAAGACCAGTCCCTGGCTTCTTCATACATTTTTCCCAAATCCCAGTGAGTCCTTTTTTCTCCTCTTGTCCTATAAAGCCAACAAAACAGTGTACCCAAGCACCAAGACGTGAGGTCTTATGTAAGCAAGAGTCTTGTGCTGTCAGACATGCTGGTATTTGGGCAGCCATAGCTGAACAGGATATTGCAAAGCCCTCATAGGGGAAGATCTGAGTCAAGTTTCACAGTAACTGTGAATGACTTCACTCTACTTCATTACAGTTTTGCTGAATCCAGAACTAAGATTAGTGTATACAGACTAGACTATACATATACTATACTAGATTGAGTATAAGGTCACAGACTACTGCATATAAATTCACATGGATTAATACATCCAGAGACTGAATTGTGTCTGAATACTTTGCTGCTGGGAAGGATACTCCCAATACAGAAGGTTGATTTTTGTACTTACATACTTTATAACAGTTCTCTCAGTCTGCACCTTTGTGTTAAGTGTCCATAATAAATTGTAGAAAATAACACATTCAGATCAGGGGCTTTGATCATTCAGAAGAACAGAATCATGACAAAAGTATGAATTTGTAACACGGCTTCAAAATGTCAGGGCCCCAAGTACCTCCCCAATCCTGAAGGCTTTGCTGCCAGGGCTCAGGGCCAGCATAGCCACACACTGTCAGGTTCCTTCAGTGACCTGGGACATGGCCCTTCCAGTAAGCAGTGAAGAGGACACCTCAGCCAGGGCTGATCCTGTGCCCACAGGAGCAGCTTTTAGGCTAAGCCTCTCCATTTGGCCCTTTGCCTAAGCTACATGTATGACCATATCACAGCCCTGCCTGTGCCCAGCTATGGGCCCTCTTCATCTGGACCTTGACTCAGGCTGACATCCCAGTCTGGCCTCAGTCCTGCTGCACCGCTTTGGACTTGCTTAGTGATAAATGGGCTGTATCTGACCCTGGTGACCCTCACTGGCCCTGATCCTGCTCCCTGGCTGAGGGGAACAGTGGGACAGACCCTACCAGGAGACGCCTCCATCCTGCCAGCGCATGTGTCCCCTCTGGCCCCCAGCACCCTGACAGCACAGTGGATTAAAACAATGAAACAAAGAGGCAGCATATTAAGTGGTGAATTATCACTACTATGTCATCCACTACATAGACTGTGGATGGAAAATGAAAATTTGAGGAACTTCTTCCTTGAGCAACACCCATGTCCCATTTTATAGCTAGTTATGCTTCCAATGCATTCACTTGGACATGGGAATGTACCACTCTACAGTGCTTGCAATTAAAAAACAGGAAAAGAAGGGGGAGAAAAGCTAGTCTGTATCAAAGTCATGCAGAAAAGCTAAACTCCAATATCCTGATTTATTACATTACTTTAATACTTTCTTCTAAGGAGGGACATGCAATACCAAAGAAAATGAATGTGTGGCCCATTAAGATCTTAAAATTAGGTGATTCTTATTTTTTTAATCATTTATTTCTCTTCTTTCCTCCAGACGACTGATTTTCCCACAGTTTGAAGTACTTTTGGTATAAATACAAAACCAGTCAGAAGACACTTGCTATAAACCTTCATTTCACTCTGATCTTGGCTGAAGAAGACAAGGCTAGTGAAGTTAGAAGTAATTAAATGACTACTAATACCATGAGTTGTCAAGTGTCTTTACTGAAGTGCGTGGAAGAGAGGAAGTATGTAACTCATTTTAGAAACACAACTTGTACCTTTAAACTTCCTATTCTCTTACTACTGCAAAGATTACAGCGTTTGTGTTTCAAATGCTGTGTCCTATATATAGTCTTCGATAGGAGAGTACTACATGACTACATGCCTACACAGAAACAATTTGGTTTCAGCCTTCCTGAGGAGAAACAAGTACTTCTGCAGAGTGGATTATACAAATGAAGTGATTACACAGAGATCTGCTAAACTTGTTTACAAGAACTCCTGTCCTAAGTGACAACTCAAGCTTGAGACTAAACCCATCACTGCTTTTGAAAGCTTCTATTAAAGCCTGTGCAGTTCAGTGCAGCTACATTAAAGCCTTTAAAGTATTAGTGAAGCCACTGAACTGACAGCAGACTAAGTCAAAGTCATCTGCTCTGAGGTTTACCGATGAGATACGAGTAATTTCTGAAGCAAAGCCATATAATTCACCAGGAAAATAAACACAATCATTTTTTTCTATTTCTAGGGGTTTCATATTCATTGCCCACTTTGTATAAAAACAACATTTCTTCTTCCATTTTCTCTCACTTTCGCCATATGAATAAGGCTAAAAAAAAAATAACATTTTAGATTTTCTTTTTTAAACAGGGGTTAGTGAACGTCCTTTTTTCTTTTCCTCTTCAGTAAAATATACAAGGGAATTAACAGACTATGGGTTTTATATGCGCGTGTAGACAGACTTTTCAATAGTACAGACAGTTACTTCATAGTGCAAGGCAAGGAGATATATGTTTCACAGTGATTAGGAAACTTCGCCTATGGAGGGAGAATGAAATAGCATCTCATGTTAGCATTAAGCTGCAAAGTCTTTCTGCCACAGGAATTTGTGGAACTGTGGATGTAAAAAAAAAAAAACCCAACCACTTTTCAGGCTTGGATTTTCCAACCCCAGAAGTAACCTTTTCTTACAGAAAGCAAAAATTCTTTGTGAAAAAATAATTTTTGTGGAAAACTTATTTTACTGTCAAAACCAGCTCTCTTTGTGACAAGGCATCACATACACAAAAAGGCTTGTAAAGTTTAAAAACCTCATAATAGAATACAGAATATCTCTTTATACATAATAGCACTGAATAAGCTAGATGCATAGTCATTTTTGACAGCAGAAATATTTTAGGATTAAAAGGCCAGTGTTGCACAGTAGTCTCAGGTGACAATACTGACTGGTTCGACAGTACTTTGAAGTGAAGGCTTACAGAACTTGACCTTGAGGTCACAATTAGATAGTATTTTTCGCATGAGATTAGGCCCTTACGTCATAATGAGAAAAACTATACCACTTCTAATGGATTTTTTTCAGTTAGATGCTAAATCTGCAGGGGTTTATTCTCATTGCCTCTCACTCTCTTCTCTTCATGAAACAACAGCTAGTACTTGAGAAGTATTATTTCTTTAGCATTCATTACAGTAAGTTTTCTTTTTTAGAAAAAGAAGTAACTGTCCTTCAAGTAAGGCTAGCAGTCATACATTTCCCTCCCAACAATGCCTGGTTCTGTGAGTTCCCATTTAACCTTTAATTCCTAGTATTGGAAGTCACTTCACAGCTGTGTAATCAGCCTTCCAGAGCAGCAATAAATCCTATCTTCTATTAGTACCCCCCTATGAAAAAAACAAGTGTAGGGTATGCATAACAGCTACAAAATAGATCTGCCTTTTATTAAAGCATTATTTCAGAAAAAGGATTGCTGGAGTTATTCCCCACTTGTCTGGATAAACTGGCTTGCCTTACCCCTGTTTTTTAAAATGTTAACATACTGGCCCAACTCTTCACTCAGTGTGATGATAGTGGAGTTTCAGATACGGTATTTCCTTCTGAATTCAGACATGAATTTCAGTAACACTGAAAACACCATCTTACAAAGACATGGTCAGAGGTGATGTTCAGCACAGGCAAGAAAGAGGTGGGAAGAGAGCTGCTCAGTGTGTTTTCCCCTCCTGCACATCTTTTCAAAGATCAGAGTCATAGAACAGTTTCAGTTGGAAGGGACCTTTAAAGATCACCTAGTCCAACCCACCTCCCTGCAATAAGCAAGGACATCTTCAACCAGATCAGGCTGTTCAGAGCAACCTGTATTGATACTGGAGTTGCCCTGACCCAGGTGCAGGACCTTGCACGTGGCCTGGTTGAATCCCATGAGATTCCCATGGACCCACTTCTCAAGCTTGTCCAGGCTCCTCTGGATAGCATCCTTTCCCTCAGGCATGTCAACTATATCACTCAGCTTCGTCTCATTTGCAAACTTGCACAGGGTGCACTTGCTCACACTGCCTGTTATTGATGACAATGTTAAACAGTACTGGTCCCAGTACAAACCCTGAGGGATACCACTTGTCTCTGATCTCCATCGGCAACTTTCTCCTCATCTTCCCTTTCTCAAATTCATCCTTAACTGCATGCAACCACAATCTTAATTTCTGCACCCTAGTACTGACCTGCTTTGTGATGCTTTTTAGATTCAACTAAGAACAGGGAATCCTCACATCTACCCAAGATAAATGCTGAACCTCTGAATGAACAACTATTTCTAGATCTCTGTGAAAAGATCAAGAATTCTATGATTCTATCATTACCCTAAGCAGTATAGTTTTCTTTATAACAATGCATACTCTCAGAAGCACAAATATTGATGTTTAAAAGAGGGTGATATTAAAAGGAAATTTAAAAATACTCATTAAGACTGGTTTTGCAATTCATGTTCAAGTTCAAAACAAACACAGGAAAGATCCATTAACAATTTCACATTGTATCAGAAACAGGGAATATTATTTTAATTAGGTTTATAACCTTAATCATGTGCAAAATTGGGGGGGGTGGTTTTGGTGAGTTTTTTGCTTTGAGGTTTTGGTTTTGTTTTAATCTGTACCTACCTGCATTATTGAGATCACATTTAAAGCATGCATAGTCCCTTAAAACTCCTCAAGGCCCTTTAATATGATAGTCTCCCAAACAGATGTGATTTTACAGTCCCCTGTAGACATTTGTATGAATATGTGCTGTTTAGCTGAGTGCTGCAATATAACAGACCAATTCAGACTTAGTAATCTATATAGGATCTACCCAATCTCCAGACCTATAACTCATGTATCTAATCCAGCATTAAGTATCAGGAGGTATTCAAGAATTCTAAGTGACAAGGATCTCAGTTTCACTTAAAGGCAACACGGACCTTTATAAATGAGGATTACAAAACCACATTGCATTTCTCCTGTGATAGTCACAGGATGCCTTGAGAACTGTTGACTTGATAATGACTGGGACTGCATAGGCAGCGTGACAGACAGCTATTATGAAATCAGTAATAGTTCACATGCAGCTCTGGATATTAGAAATGGAATTTCTCATGACACAGTCCTACTTCCATTGATGTGCTACCCAGAAGTTAAAAATGAACAGACTAAAGGCTGAACGTAAGCAGCCAGCCACAGTTTTCTTTAACTCAGCAACAGGAGAAGAACTGGCCACACACTTTGTCTTTTCATATAACAGGCAATTTACTGAATCCAGAGAGGAACTGCAGAGTTCTTTACCATGATCAACACTTTGGGGCAGGTTTTATTCCAAAGGGATCATACGAGTTCTGTATGGTTTTGCAAAAGAAAGAGAACACCATGAAGAAAACCGCCAGATCTCCAAGGTTTGGGTTTTT
>NW_009934185.1:5645-11035 GCF_000696875.1 Nestor notabilis | reverse complement strand
CCCCCCCCCCCGATAAATACTTCCCCAGCTCTGATACCTCAGAGACTGGCCTATTTATCATTTTCTTGAAGTGAATAGCACACAGAAACCAACAGTAAGTATACTCCTTTGCTACAAAATATTAAAAATCAGCTCCAATATGAAAAAAAAAAAAACCCCAAACTACCATGCACTCTTCTGATCCGCAAAGTAGAAAATCTGCGAGTTTCACAGAACCTTGGAAAGGTGGCTAATTGCATTGAGAGACAGGCATTGAAAGCATCAGGTCACCTCTACAGCACCTTGAAAAGCATTGAAAGGTGTGAGAGAACAAACCAGCCACCTGCCTTCATTCTGCTTTCCATCATCAGGAAAAACACATCCACTTCCCTCTGTGGCATAGCCAAAGCTGTCTGACCAGCTGAGGCCTAAAGGAATGATCCTTCTTTCAAATTACTCCCAGGACTTACAGATCTCTAAAAATACCCCCTGCTATTTCTCACATGGGAAGAGAGATACTAACTAGTTTGAGTTATGCTGCCAGAGATTTCAAGGGAGTAAGAGAATGCTTTAGAAAGTGTTTGCTTGCTTTGAGTATGTCATGAGGCCAAATAAACTGTGGAAAATATGATGGAAGAGCCACATGACAGCACTGACTTTTTAACAACAGTTGCAGGTCTTCAGGTCAAGTGTCATATATTCACTTGGGCTTTCATGTATCTTTCTGCAGTATTTTGTATTTTATTACTGGACACAAAACCAGAGATTAAAAAAAAATCTGAGGGATGGGAATACTGAGGGTAAACTTAATACCAGACATTATCAAATCCAAGCTGATCTCTGGGGCCTGGCAAATTTAAATGCTTGTGGTGTAGTCTGTGGTGGTTAATAAGAAATCCTAACTTCTTTGACTGCGTAAGAGAAAACATGCTGGATTCAGTCTCTCATTTTCTGTAATGACTGAAAATATATATGAAAAGTAATAAATCATGGAGTATTCTTCAACCAAGTGTTGTATCTAGATAGAACATAAGTTGAAATAGCTTGCATATCAGCTATTCCTTTTCTCCATAGTATCCTTCCAGACAAAGAAACATGGGCCAGCGACTATACCAGATTTTTCAAGAAGCTTCCACTGTTGCCCTACAAAACAGTTCCAGGATCAACTGTACATCTTTAACTGCCTTAACCTGAAAATTCTTAGCTAAAAAATGCTGCTTGTAAGAAAATGCCATGATGACCATTACTTTTTCCTCAATTTTAACATTTGTAGGAGGTTTAATGTTCCAAATTCAGAATGCTGCATTGTTCATTTGTGAAATACATTGCACTGTATTGCATACTAACCTGCTCTTAAACTTAGTACCAAGTCCTTAGTACTTTAATTTCTTTTCTAGTGGTAAAACCTCCGATTTAAGTCACAAGAGTTCTTTACCAATTAGTAGAATGTTTATTCATCTAAAACTACGATGATGGGATTTCTTTCTATTTAGGAGTATGCTGTGGTTTCACATTTTGTTGTCTGAATGATTTATGATACATACATTTTTTTTCTTAGCTTGGAATGGCTATGGTTGCATATGCTATGGAATTTAATTAAACCACACCTATTATGCTCTGAGCAAAACTGTTAAAAGACTCTGCTATGTTTATGTCAAAGGTTATGCCACATTTTCCCTTTTACAGTATCCTTTCATTCTAAAAACTATAATGAGGGAATGACAGAATATGCTGTCATATATTTTTAAATGTAATATACAGTAATCTTCTCCCATGCTTTATTATAATGCTCACTGGTCATTGTAATTTCCCCTTGGATGGACTGCCAAATTCAGCTTGATCAAAATGACAGAAATGAATTCAATTTCGCTGCCAGATTATTATTTCTTTTTTTAAAATTCAAGCTGTGTAATATTTACACACTGTTACTTTTATTTTTTTTCTATGTAGGTACAATGGCTGCCAAGCTTTACCAAACAAGCATATTTACATTATCAAACATTAAGGTACACTTAAGATTATTTTTGTCTGCATTCACACTTATCAGAATTTTATTTATTGAAAAAGTGGTAGTTAAATCCCCTTGTTTGTATACAGTCATAATAGTAATTGAGCTGGGATATGCAAAGCATGATCGAGTCCTTCTGCAAGACCATCGTTTCATAGTAAAAAAACCCAAATACCAAAACGAATTCCCACCATATTTAGGGGTGACACTGTTTGACAACAATAAGTGCTTCTTCATATAGTTGCTTTCCCTTCTGTTATATTAATGTATCTGTATATTGGGAGAATAAGTCATCATTATGCGATGTTTAAACAGTTTGGGGTTTTTTTTCCCTTTTAACCTACACTTGTTCCCTCACCCAGATCACAATACAATTCCAGAAACAGCTCTGCCTTGGGAATGGAGGGGGCAGCCAGGGGACAGAAATGACCAGCTGGGAAGGAAGGTTACTTGAATATCCACAAACAGTTTTTATCACGGAGGTACTGGCTTGCTCACAGGCAGCAACAGATAAAATTGTCTTAAAGTGTTGAAATGCACAGCTACTTTCCCTTCTTCCTTCCAAGAGGGAGATGAAAGAACAGGAAAACAGACCTTATGTTAAAAATGGCAGCTGTTTCACTTAAAATACTGTCTGAAGGGTTCAAACACTCTGACAGTGGCAGTACAAAAACCTGAAGAACATTGCAAGCATTCAAGCCCTGTGCTGCTTATTAAGCAATCCACTTTCCTATATACTGAGAACTTCAAACACGTTTTTGCTCTTAACATTTACTTTCAAGATTTATAGGCATACTCACTGTGCCTGACGTAAATGCTTTTGCACACATTATGCTTGCAAAACCTCATAATGGGCATGCAAATTGATATTTATTCACTCAAAGACAGTAACTACACATAAATTGCTTCTGCAGTTATGCTGGTGTATCATTGAATCTTCTTTCAAACTCTTTTCCCAGTAGCATTCATCATGGAATATTGGGGAGGGGGGGGGTTGCCTTGTTTGGTTATTTTTCGTTAGTTTCAGGTTTTGGTTGGGGTTTTTTTTTGTTTGGTTGGTTTTTTTTTGGGGGGGTGGGGTGGGGTGAGTGTTAAGCATTGGTAGATGTAGCCACAGAACAGATGGACAGGTTGTGCAGCAATTAGAGCACATCACTGGAGCTGCCTGCCCTCCGCTGGGAGGCGCTACACAAAGTAGAGCACAGTCAATGCAGCAACCTTTCCTCCCAGTATCTTCAGCTGAACTGGTGGTTTGTATGATCATTACAACACTATTATGCCCAGTTTTACTTTCACATGCTCAGAATAACATTCTAGAGACAATGAGATTCTTGTCTTAACAACCATGGAAGCTAGATCAAGTACTCTGCCTCATTCTCTCTACACCCACAAAACTGCCACAATGATTATTAGAAGAGTTATGAAGATTGATTAATTTAAGGTTGTGAAGCTCTGATACATGAATTCTATGGAAAACAAACTCAAAGCGCTTTTAACCACGAGGTCTTTAGTCAAGAACAATAACAAAAGTCATTACTTCCTCCCACTACTTAAAAAAAAAAATAAAAAAGAAAAAATCCACCATTTTCTGGTGCTGTTACAGCTCTCATTTTTAATCCATTTGTTGCAACACTACATTTCTCTCGTAATAGTAGATCCACATCTGATCTTTAAAAACAAGAACAGAAACACACCAATGATCTTTATTGTTAACAGGATGAAGAAAACAACTGTGAAAACAATTATATTACGCTTTATGACAGAAATCACAACTATAGTTAATGTGCAGAGGTATTCACTGTGAAGGACAGAAGACATTAATTTATTATTCAGTCTCTCAACTTACACAAAGGTTAAATCACTGCTATTATTATTCTGCTAAAGAACTGTAAGAATAAGGTTTGTGATGCAATATAAAGAAAATGGATCACATTTTGTTAACTCCCCAGGATGTATTAAGAAAGGAGCTATTTGCTGTGTTAGCTTTGTGAAATGAAACTTCAGCTGTATTCTGTTTTGAACTACTTCCATACTTCAGCAGATCAACCAGTTTAGATTGATCTAGTATCTACTTACAAATTAATGTGATCAGTTAGCATATTTTATTTTAATAAAACAGCTTTTCAGAAGCAAAACAAAACAAACCTTATAATGTTTCCACCTACCATTTCACATGCTCCAGTGAGTAGCACTTGCTAACTCAAAGCATTTCTTGCTCCTATCATTCAAGACAAAAGTTCTCTAGCTTCCCATAGTAGGTATATTAATTTAAAATTGTAATGTCAATGAATTAATAGGATAGAGCCCAAAATTTCCATTTGTACTGGGGAATAGAATGCCCTCATTTTATAGGAAAGACTTAGCTTCTGAAAAGATTAAGGCTTTTTTTTGTTTGTTTGTTTAATTAAGAAATAACCAAAATTTACTTAAACTCAAGTTAAAAGGTAATTTTATTAATCTAAGTTTAGAAAGATAAAAGCACCAACTAAAAGCTTTGAAGACTGTTGGAAAATTGAAAAGATGATGTTGGCATAGCATGTTTTATACTATGCTATTGGTTTGTATTAAGCTAAGCCTAAGCCATAAAGGTCATTGCTTATACGAACTTTAAAGCTGGTATGACTTTCTTACAGTATAGAATTACATATTCATCCATATTTCAAAATTGTTACACCTGTGTTCCAGTTATTATTCCGAAACTATCCATTAACTTTCATTTAATTCTTTTTTAGACTTACTGAACACAGCTGAAACAGCGACGAATGGTGACCAGTTTTCCTCAGTTCATATTCTGCTAGTGCTCTGACTCTGAAATGCCTTCCTTATTTAAGCTTTCATTGGTATCTCAGGAAACCTCCAGATGAAGGACACCATTCTGAGTTAACTTGTGTTCAATGCAAATTTCTTATTTATGAAAGAAGACACTGCTGCTGTATTAGACTGCCTCCACACAAGAAAATGACCAAGGATTATGGCTTCCAACTTCTGAATATGCCTTCGTGCTTCTGTACTATGCCCCGAGGCAAGCTTTAAATTTCAGACTGTATGCCCATTTTCAAAGTGAAAGTGGCCCTGAGACGATTTCATTAGCTTCCTTTCCTGTTTTATTTTCCTTACATTTTTATACATAGATCATATACATGGACTTCATCTTTCTCTGTTTACATAGAACAGATTTAGTTCCCTTATAACCCTGCAAAATGGAAATAAATGTTTGTGATTGTTGTTATATTGAAGCCATTAGTCATGAGCTCAGAAAACAAATTAAGCATAGTTTCAGGAACAGCAGACATTGAAGACTGCTCATTGTAACTCATCTTTCTTACGAAAAAGAAAACAACAAAAGTGAGCATTGCCAGTGATGTACATGATGTACTATCTTTTTATCTCACCATCTGAGTAA
>NW_009934185.1:0-5614 GCF_000696875.1 Nestor notabilis | reverse complement strand
AAGAGAAAACTAATGCTTGAATTAAGGCTTTTATGCAAACTATTTGTTTATAAGAGTTTTGTTCTGTGAACAGTAAGAAGTAATTCTGTCCTTAATTGCCCTACTCAATGCTTTAACTTCCCTCTATACATCGTAACTGAACCAAGTTCATTCTCCTGTACAACTCCACAAGACAAAGAGATGAACACTGCAAGTAGACCAAAGACACACGTACTAGCCTCTCCAGGTTATCAGGATAGTTTGTATTTCCAGCAGAGGTCACCGATTTGTATCTCTGCTGTACTCAGCCACCCTTCTCACAAAATATACAGGAATCTTTGAAAATACAACTTTGAAAACTATACCTTTTTAAAAGCATGTCCAAAATTAACCAATGTGTTCAAAAGTTTAAGGAGGGAAATGTGACTGACAGACAAAGGCGGTTACTAAAACTGCATGGGTCTCATTTCATTCCAGAAGTAGGAAAGGGCTAGAACTGAACAGTAGTCTTAGAAAAGGGGATTTCCAGGCATAGTATTTTATTTAGAAGGAGGAGTTTGGAATCTTTTACTATTCAAAGCTGAGAAACTCTGAACAGTAGTAGAAGGATATGGATACTAAAATTAATTTAGAGATGATTTAGACACAGAGCAGGATTAATTTGTGACATCAGAGGATTAATCCAAAAACCTCTGGTGCCTTTATTGTCATGTCTTGTAACATCAGTGCATTTAGAGATTCAAGGTGTTTTGGTTTTTTTTCTATAAACATCACTGTATTGTGATATCACAGAATAATATATATAAAAAACAGACAGACAATTATTCCTAGTTATCAGCAAATACACAGCAAAATTCTAGTTCTAGCAGTGATAAATAACTACAGGATAGAACACAACCTATCTCCAAAGGTACTTCAAGTCATCACAGTTTCTCAGGCTTCGTGACTGCACTACTAACATTCTCATATTTGAAAGTAGATAATTTTGACAAGCAAAAGTGCTACAGTATCTTAGCTTACTCTTAGAAATGTACTCAGTCACCTGACAGAGCTCACAGAATGCCTCCACAGCTACTCAACAATATTTCTCATCAAGCATCTGATTGGAGCTACTCATTAATGTTAAGTTTACTAGCAATTCCCATAACACGCATCTGATTCTTAATTCACAAATTCAGAAATATTTTAACTACTTACGCAGCTTGGCGAGCACAGAAGAACTTATTACATGGTCTGATCAGTGGATTTCACAACTGAATAATCCTTCCTTTCTCCATCTAGGTATTGAAGCAATACTATGGGTTTACTTCGAAAGTTTTCTAGTGCAGTTATCATCATTATTGATATTTTGTCCTTGAACATCAGTTATAATAGTTCCTAAATTTCATGAGTTTACATGTATCAGTCATATCTGCTGCGAGGTTATACTTCCTAATTCAAGGTAAGAGAAAGGCAGAACAGGAATGGAAAAAACAGACCTGCTGCTTTCCTAGCAAAGCATAAGAGGGTTGTCTATATCAACACTACAGAAATAAAGGCATTTATCACAGACATACTTCAGCTACCCTGATGGCCATCCTCTGCAGAGGAAAAACTTAAGAAAATGGCCTTTCAGACCTTGCACAAGAAGCTATTTATTTCACTGGCTAAAATCCACCTGATATCTCGTTCTTTTTAGAAAAAAGTTAGTGAGCTGGGGCACATCATTATTACCAGCAGCATCTGACTTATTCCGGTGTAAGATCACACTAAAATATTAATGGTTTCATTGACAGCTTTGTGAGGAACAGGCAAGGGTCCTGCCTATTTACCAGGAGATTCGTAAGTGAGCTCTCATGCTATGATTCATCCTGCAGATTTCCACTACAAAGGATTTATCATAAACATTGAGCAAAGTATGCACTACGTTTAACAGGTTGCCAAAGCGTAACAGAAATTCAAACATATCGTGGAGCTGAAAGACAAAGTAAAACAGATCGTTATGCCTCACAGTTAAGTCTGAATTTAGAGAAAATTACACAAATACATTTTCATTAAAAAGAATATTAGCCAAGTGTTTTTATTTCATGCAACCTTCTTCTGTCTGCAGTCATCTAACTGTGATGTATTCAGCAGGCTACCAAACATTTTAAATAGAAAGCATTCTCAAGTAATGGCAAAGCAGTTTTCTATTCCTCAATTGCTGGTTGAAGACCACTATGGATAACATGATGTCTGAAGATTTCATAAGCTTACCAGATTTGCTTTCTATTTAATAAATCAGGATTACTCCATACTCTGAACCAAACTTGTGCTTGCTCCCCTTACATTTTTCTTTAATCTTTCACCCTTGAGTATTTTTAAACAAATAATTATGCTCTTTCCTGACAGAAAGGTGTTACAAAAACTGTTTACATCACTAGAAAGATCTCAAAGTCCTATGGTAAGGATTTCCCACAGAAAAAATTACTTTCTTGGGAAACTATCAAAGGAAGAGTCTACTAGTAAAAATAGGAATCATCAGTTACCACAGAAAAGTAAGCAAGATAAATGAATGTGGAAAATACATTCTGCATGTGCACCAACAAAGCATTTAAACCTAAGATTCATGACAAGAAAGTGAGTAATCCTAGCACCTACGTAACTGTTACGAACAGATCATATCAACAGGACATGTGAGCTGTTTTTCCTTTCAGGGAATTGTTGAGTTTCTGAGATTCCAGGATACCTCTGGAAAGGGTACAGGCTCCAGCTCAAGGGCCTGATACTGACTGCATTTGACATAATGGCTGGAAGTTTCTAAGCGTACTTCTGAATCATCTAGAAGGACAAAGGAGCTTTATGTAGGGCCTTCACCTTCTTTAGTATCAAGTCTTTAAGGCAAGGTTGGATGGGGCTTTGAGCAACCTGGTCTAGTGGAAGGTATCAGGGCCTCTGGCAGGGGGTTGGAACTAGATGATCTTTAAGGTCCCTTCGTACTCTAACTATTCCTTAATTCAATGAATATGTCAGAGGAACTAACTAGCTGGGCACAGGTGGGACACCATGATACCAAGGAGCTGACACAGAAGGAAAAACTCAAATGGAGAGTAGGACTCTTGCGTTATTCCACCTCAAAAGTCCAGCAGGCTGCCTCCTCTGTACTGTGCTACACAGTGCCCATTTCAGCCAACTCCTGTAAACCATTAAGATGAGTATCACTATGTTTATTTTTCAAAGAAAACTTTGAGCCAGACTAAATGATTCAGTAGACTTTGCTTGCTTGTTTGCTTTGAAATGCCTTGGAAATCATTTAAACCAGCGGCATTTCAGAGCAATGAAGCTACTTCAAAATACCCTATTCTAGCTCTTCAAGAATACCCTTAAACATTAATGTGTTATCCTCTTTTATGTAAGAAGATGTACTCCCAAGTGATGAAGAATTAACTTCATGCCAGGAGAATATCATACTGAGCTTTGTTGAACGTGCCTTTATGTTTAAAGAGTATTTCCACTGCTTAGTGGAAGAATAAAACTTCAAACTGCTTAGTGAAGAATAAAACATTATAGTTAGGAATACAGACTAAGTACACGGTTTTAGAAAAAGCAAATGGCATACTCTAAAAATGAAGAGTAAATGGTAGTACTCTCTTCCCTCCTACCAGTGCAAAAGAGCAGCATTTTCTTTGATATTTTCAGTGTTACTCCACTTAAAAGTTAATGTAACTGAAACAAAATGCCAGTGTTGAAATTGGTGTAAGAGGCCAAATTTGGATTTAAATTCAGTAACATGTGCACTTGGATTTAAATTTAGTAAGATGAGTCAGATCCCTGCTACCCCTGGGACAGATCTGCTGTTTAGAGTTTCTGCACAGTTCAAGAAAAAGATGTAATTCAGAAAGATAACAAAAATACCCATTTTGGAGGATTTCAGCAGTTCAATTTCAACTTTAGGGACTATTATCACTTCTGATTAGGTGTAGGCAATTATAAGGTATCACCAGAGTTTTGGTACTTCATACGTGGACATTAACAATATTGCAACTCCCAATATACCAAAGGATCTTAAAAAGAGTGCTGTGTCATGGGCCGGGTCATTATTCTTATCTACCAAGATGACAGGGGGATCTAGAAACTCAGTTCAGTGTTACTCTGATTTTAGCATCAGGGATTACTAGGATGCGAACAGAAGAAAAATTGTAGGTATATTGGTGAATCTATGTACTGCCAAAATAGAGCATTTCAGATTGAGTATTCAGAAGCAGTGTTAGTGTTGACCTCTACAAAGAATCAGTAATATAGAACTTAACAAGGTCAATCACATTATGTTAATGGTACTTTTCATTTCTGCAGTGAAAAGTGTTATCTATAGAAGATTACTGCCCCATTTGTCCAATTCTTGAAGTACTGCATCAGGATTTACCATGAATAGGAATGGATTTTCTTAGTTGTTTTGTTATACTAATCAGAAAATCCCTGAAGTGACAAGGAAATAGAAAAATGTGATTACTTAATGTACCATGATCTGCCTTCATCAGCAATAATTTGATTAGTCTGCTATAATGTTATAATCTGCTGTTCATGTTCTAATTTATGTACGAATATAGCAAACCTTAGCAGAGGTGAAATGTTGGTAGCCTCTCATACAGCTGCCTTAAAACAACCATTTATTTCACTGTCAGTCCTAGAGTAGGCTATTTTCCTCCTCTCTTTATCCTCCCCCCTCTTAACTCATCTGTTACCTTTCAGTTCATTGTCACGCCTTGTATATGAAAAAAAATAAAAAGGAGATTTGTATAGCACAGCAGCATATTCATCTTTTCTGCTTTAATTTGTGTTGCCATTTTACTGTTATTGGAAGCACTTTGCACTGTATTCAAGTAATGAAACATTCACATGCTGGCAAAACCAACCTGAAACTTTCTCTTGTAAACCAGAGGCAACACATTCCACATACTTCAGTTATTTAGGTTCCTTGTATTTTCTGCATTCATATTGTCTTATATAATCCTTAGATATCATATCAGATAAGACCAAATGACTTTGTTGCCTGTACGTTTTTCTAGAAGTCGTATCATTTCAGCATGATAATATTTCTTCCTTTCTCTTTAGCTTTTTATTGACTTTCCAACTCTAATAAAAGAACTTTTCTTATTTGAAAGCTTTACAAAGCTGTGCATTGGAGGGAAATTTATTGTAAGTTAATTTGCCTTTTCTAGGAAAATATACTGCCAAGTGTCCCATTTCCTCTTGTCTATTGCTTATTTATAACTGCATGTAATCTTTTTCCTGCTCACAACTGGTTCTGCTTTTGTTAATGCATTGCATTACTATGTTTTTGTATTAAAACAACTTCCTCTCGTATGCAATAGAGGAATCGACAGGGAGAGGTGCCATGCTTGACCTCGCGCTCACCAACAGGGAGGGGCTGGTGGGGAATGTGATGCCCCAGGGCAGCCTTGGCTGTAGCGACCATGAGATAGTCGAGTTTGAGATCCTCAGGACAGTGAGAAAGGCGTGCAGCAAGCTCACTGCCCTGGACTTCAAGAGAGCAGACTTTGGCCTCTTCAGGAACCTGCTTAGTAAGGTTCCATGGGATATAGTCCTAGAGGGCAGGGGGGCCCAAGACTGCTGGTTGATATTCAAGGATCACCTGCTACATGCTGAGGAGTGTTGC
>NW_009934184.1:9023-9322 GCF_000696875.1 Nestor notabilis | reverse complement strand
AGGGCTTTCAGAGTACTTTCATCATAGGATAGCCCTCCCTTAGAGAGAGTATATTGGAGGAGTTTTACTCCAGCTGCCTCTTCCTTAGACAGTGAGATTCCCATCTCCTCCCCGACCGCTCACCTGCATCCAGCACAGTTCCTTTAAATTCCTTGCAACCTGTCATCATGGCTTTGCCTTCTCAGCGGCTTCGCCCTTCCCAGAGGCTTAGCTTCTTTCAGCGGCTTCGCTTTTTACACCTGCTTCACTTCTTTCAGCGGCTTCGCTTTTTAAAGCTTCTTCCCGTGCCGGGGGGGTAC
>NW_009934184.1:7862-8991 GCF_000696875.1 Nestor notabilis | reverse complement strand
TCATTCCGGCTTCGCCTTTCTCGGCAGCTTCGTCCTTCCCGGAGGCTTCGCTGTTTACAGCGGCTTCGCGTCCAGCACGGATACTCTCATCATGACTTGTTGTCATGGCTTCACCTTTTCGGCGGCTTCACCCTTACTGGTTCCTTCGCATCTTTCAGCAGCTTCGGTTTCAGTGGCTCTGCCCTTCCTGGCGGCTTCACATCTTTCAGTGGTTTTGCTTTCAGCGGCTTCGCTTTCAGCGGCTTCACCTTTCCTGACGTCTTCGCTTTTTTCAGTGGCTTCATGACCAGCACGGATACTCTAACAGTTGCCGGGACAGCAACTTTTCCGGTCGGCTTTCCCGCTCACCCTCCTATTCAGCTGTCTTGAACGCTCAAGCAAGCAAGAGCAAGAGGGTCCCTATTCGGGCGCCATTTGCGGGAGATATGGACGGCACAACAAACCAATATGATTAAATGCTGACACTTTATTGAGCCCGAATAGCTGTTTATATCACCTTTCTAACTGTCCATGCGAACTCCATACAATCCCAATTGGCTAAGTCCACTAATGCATGCACATAAATACAGCTCATGATAGGCTTAAGCTTTCAGTACATGCGAAGGCTTTATCAGTCCCAAAGTATGCAGAATTTCTGACAAACCAATATGATTAAATGCTGACACTTTATTGAGCCCGAATAGCTGTTTATATCACCTTTCTAACTGTCCATGCGAACTCCATACAATCCCAATTGGCTAAGTCCACTAATGCATGCACATAAATACAGCTCATGATAGGCTTAAGCTTTCAGTACATGCGAAGGCTTTATCAGTCCCAAAGTATGCAGAATTTCTGGTTACCTAACCAGGAGTTGTCTTTCTCAAGCTAACTCCCTCATTCTAAAGCTGCAAATATTCTTTAAATAACCTTATCACTAGGCCTTGGTGCCTATCTCAGACTCTTGCTATTGACATGAGTCCTGGATCACTCATGTGCCCATTTTGTTCCAAATAGTCCTCCACAGAAGAACTCTGTAACAGTGCCACTTGCACTGGTCTCGCTTTTGCTTTCCCACTTAAAAGTCCAATTGTATGCTTCTTAGACCATGCCTCATCGAGGCTCGGCAGACCCAACCTCGCTGAGCACG
>NW_009934184.1:2655-7725 GCF_000696875.1 Nestor notabilis | reverse complement strand
CTGCTACTGGGCTGCTTAAGCACCTGGAGAGCTCCGCAACGGTGCCACTTGCATTGGGCTTGCTCCTCGCTTTCCAGCGTAAAAGTCCAACTGTATGCTCCACGGAGCGTGCCCGGTCAAGGCTGGGCCGAGCCCAGCACTTGGAGCACGAACTTCTGGGTCCTCCTCGAAGATCTGAAGAGCCAGGAGAGAAAAATGCTGCTGGTCTTCTTTAGCATATGGGGAGTTCCGAAACGGTGCCACTTGCATTGCTCTCGCTGCTCTCTATCCCACGTAAAAGTCCAATTGTATGCCCCTCCGTACATGTCCCTTTAAGGCTGGGCAGAGACCCGCTCTTGGAGCATGAATGTCCAAGTCCTGTTCGCACACCTGAAGAGCCAGGAGAGAAAACAGCTTCTGGGCATCTTTAGCACATTGAGAGCTGCGCAACGGTGCGACTTGCTTTGGCCTCACTCCTTGCTTTCCCACCTAAAAGTCCAATTGAATGCTCCTCCGACCATGCCCGGTGGAGGCTGGGAAAAGCCCATCACATTGAGCACGAATGTCCGGGTCCTGCTCTCAGACCCAAAGAGCCACTGGAGAAATCTTCTGCTGGGCCTTTTTAGCACATGGAGAGCTCCGCAACAGGGCCACTTGCATTGCTATTGCTCCTCGCTATCCCCTCTAAAACTCCAAGTGTATGCTCCTACAACAATGCCTGGTTGAGGCTTTGCTGAACCCGGCGCATTGAGCACGAGCGTCCGGGTCCTGCTCTCAGACCCAAAGAGCCACTGGAGAAATCTTCTGCTGGGCCTTTTTAGCACATGGAGAGCTCCGCAACAGGGCCACTTGCATTGCTCTCGCTCCTCGCTTTACCACCTAAAAGTCCAATTGTATGCTTCTCATAGCACATCCCGTCAGGGCTGGGCCGAGCCCGTCGCACTGAGCACGAGCGTCCGGGTCCTGCTCCCACAGCCGAAGAACCAGCAGAGAAATCTGCCGCTGGCCCTCTTTAGCTCCTGGAGAGCTCCGAACCAGTGCCACACGCATTGGGCTCACTCCTCGCTTTCCCACCTAAAAGTCCAATTGTATGCTCCTCCGACCATGCCCGGCCGAGGTTGGGCTGAGCCCGGCGCTAGTACCACGAATGTCCGGGTCCTGTTCGCAGACCCGAAGAGCCAGGAGAGAAAACTGCAGCTGGGCCTCTTTAGCAGCTGGAGAGCTCCACAACGGTGCCACTTGCATTGGGCTTACTCCTCGCTTTCCCACCTAAAAGTCCAATTGTATGCTCCTCCAATCAGGCCCGGTCAAGGCTTGGCCCATTCTGTCGCATTGAGTAGGAAATACTGGGTCCGGCTAGCACAGCCGAAGATCCAGGAGAGAAAACTGCTGCTGGGCCTCTTTAGGACATGATGAGCAATGTAACGGTGCCACTTGCGTTGCTCTCGCTCCTTGCTTTCCCATCTAAAAGTCCAATTGTATGCTCCTCTGACCATGCCGGGTCGAGGAAGGGTCGACCCTGGAGCTTGGACCACGAACGTTTGGGTACTGCCCGAAGAGCCAAAGAACCAGGAGAGAAAACTGCTGCTGGGCATCTTTAGTACCTGGAGAGCTCCGCAACGGTGTCACTCGCTTTGGCCTCGCTCCTCCCTTTCCCACCTAAAACTCCAACTGTATGGTCCTCTGTCCATGTCCGCTCAAGGCTTTACATAGCCCAGGGCACTGAGCAAGTAAGTCTGGGCCCTTCTGGAAGATCAAGTAAGCCAGGAGAGAAAACTGCTGCTGGGCCTCTTTAGCACATGGAGAGCTCTGCAATGGTGCCACTTGCATTGGGCTCACTCCTCTCTTTCCCACCTGAAACTTCAGCTGTATGCTCCTTTCACAATGCCCGGTCGAGCCTGGGACGAGCCCAGCCCTTGGAGAAGGAATGTCCAGGTCCTGCTCATAAAACCAAAGAGCCAGGAGACAAAACTGCTGCTGGGCCTCTTTAGCACCTAGAGATCTCCGCAACGGTGATGCTTCTATTGGGCTCGCTCCTCACTTTCTCACCTAAGAGTCCAATTGTATGCATCTCCATCCATGCCACGTTAGGGCTGGGCGAGCGCTGTGATTGGAACACGCACTTCTGGGTCCTGCTCGAAGATCCAAAGAGCCAGGAGAGAAAACTGCTGGTGGGCCTTGTTCTCACATGGAGAGCTCCGCAACAGTGCCACTTGCATTGCTCTTGCTCCTTGCATTGCCACCTAAAAGTCCAATTGTATGCTCCTCCGACCATGCCCAGTGGAGGCTTTGCCTAGCCCTGGGCATTGAGCATGAACGTCCAGGTGCTGCTCGAAGAGTCGAAGAGCCAGGAGAGAAAACTGCTGCTGGGCCTCTTTAGCACCTGGAGAGCTCCGCAACAGTGCCACTTGCATTGGGCTCGCTCCTCGCTTTCCCACCTACAAGTCCAATTGTATGCTTCCTCTACCATGCCTGTTCGAAGCGTGGAGCAGCCCGTCGCATTGAGCATGAGCGTACGGGTACTGCTCCCACAGCCGAAGAGCCAAGAGAGAAAAATGCTGCTGGTCCTATTTAACACCTGGAGAACTCCACAACGGTGCCACTTGCATTGATCTTACTCTTGAATTCCTGCATAAAAGACCAATTGTATGTTCCTCCAACCATGCCCGCCAAAGGCTGGGCTGAACCCGGCACTTGGAGCAAGAATGTCCAGGTCTTGCTCGCATATCTTACTAGCCAGGAGAGAAAACTGCTGTTGGGCCTCTTTAGCACCTGGAGAGCACGGCAACGGAGCCACTTCTGTTGATCTCGCTCCTCTCTTTCCCACCTAAAAGTACAATTGTATGCTTCTTTGATCATGTCCGCACGAGGCTGGGCCGAGCCCGTTGCACTGAGCACGAGCGTGTGGGTCCTGCTCCCACAGCCGAAGAACCAGCAGAGAAAAGTGCTGCTGGGCCTCTTTAGCACCTGGAGAGCACGGCAACGGAGCCACTTCTGTTGATCTCGCTCCTCTCTTTCCCACCTACAAGTCCAAGTGTATGCTTCTTCGACCATGCCCGTTCGAAGCTAGGCCAGACTGTAGCATTAAGCTCGAGTGTCCGGGTCCTGCTCCCACTGCTGAAGAACCAGGAGACAAAACTGTTGCTGGGCCTCTTCAGCACATGGAGATTTCTGCAACGGTGCCACGTGCATTGGGCTCGCTCCTCGCTTTCCCACCTACAAGTCCAAGTGTATGCTTCTTCGACCATGCCCGTTCGAAGCTTGGAACAGCCCATCGCATTGAGCATGGGTGTCCGCGTCCTGCTCCCAAGCCGAAGAGCCAAGAGAGAAAACAGTTGCTGGGCCTCTTTAGTACACGGATAGCTCTGCAACGGTGCCACTCGCATTGGGCTCCCTCCTCGCTTTCCCACCTCAAAGTCCAATTGTATGCTTCTTCGACCATGCCAGCTCGAGGCGTGGACCAGCCCGTCGCATTAAGCATGAGTGTCCGGGTCCTGCTCCCACAGCCGAAGAGCCAGGAGACAAAAATGCTGCTGGGCCTCCTTAGCACCTGGAGAGCTCCAAAACGGTGCAACTTGTGTTGGGATGGCTCCCCGCTTTCCCACCTGAAAGTCCAATTGTATGCTTCTACGACCATGCCCGTTAGAGGCCTGGTCGAGCCCGTTGTATTCAGCATGAACGACAGGGTCCTGCACCCAGAGCCGAAGATCCAGGTGAGGAAACTGCTGCTGGGCCTCTTTAGCAGCTGGAGAGCTCCGCAACGGTGCCACCTGCATTGGGCTCACTCCTCGCTTTCCCAACTACAAGTCCAATTGTACGCTCCTTCGACCATGCCCGTTTGAGGAGTGGACCTGCTTGTCGCATTGAGCATGAGCGTCTGGGTCCTGCAGCAAAAGCTGAGGAGCCCAGAGAGAAAACTTTAGCTGGGCCTCTTTAGCACCTGGAGAGCTCCGCAACGGTGTGATGTGCATTGGGCTCGCTCCAGGCTTTCCCACCTAGAAGACCAATTGTATGCTTCTTCGATAATGCCTGCTCAAGGCTGGGCCATGCCTGTCGCATTGAGCACGGAAGTCCGGGTCCTGCTCCCACAGCCAAAGAGCCAAGAGAGAAAACTGCTGCTGGGCCTCTTTAGCACCGGGAGAGCTCCGCAATGGTGTCACTTGCGTTGGGCTCGCTCCTCGCTTTCCCACCTACAAGTCCAATTGTATGCTGCTTCAATAACGCCCCTTCGAAGCGTGGAGCAGCCTGTCGCTTTGAGCATGAGCGTCCGGGTCCTGCTCCCACAGCTGAGGAGCCCAGAGAGTAAACTTTAGCTGGGCCTCTTTATCACCTGGTGAGCTCCGTAATGGTGCCACTTGCATTGGGCTCGCTCCTCGCTTTCCCACCTACAAGTCCAATTGTATGCTGCTTCAATAACGCCCCTTCGAAGCGTGGAGCAGCCTGTCGCTTTGAGCATGAGCGTCCGGGTCCTGCTCCCACAGCTGAGGAGCCCAGAGAGTAAACTTTAGCTGGGCCTCTTTATCACCTGGTGAGCTCCGTAATGGTGCCACTTGCATTGGGCTCGCTCCTCGCTTTCCCACCTACAAGTCCAATTGTATGCTGCTTCAATAACGCCCCTTCGAAGCGTGGAGCAGCCTGTCGCTTTGAGCATGAGCGTCCGGGTCCTGCTCCCACAGCTGAGGAGCCCAGAGAGTAAACTTTAGCTGGGCCTCTTTATCACCTGGTGAGCTCCGTAATGGTGCCACTTGCATTGGGCTCGCTCCTCGCTTTCCCACCTACAAGTCCAATTGTATGCTGCTTCAATAACGCCCCTTCGAAGCGTGGAGCAGCCTGTCGCTTTGAGCATGAGCGTCCGGGTCCTGCTCCCACAGCTGAGGAGCCCAGAGAGTAAACTTTAGCTGGGCCTCTTTATCACCTGGTGAGCTCCGTAATGGTGCCACTTGCATTGGGCTCGCTCCTCGCTTTCCCACCTAGAATTCCTATTGTATGCTTCTTCAACCATGCCCGTTCTAGGCGTGGATCATCCCGTAGCATTGAGCATGAGCGTCCGGGTCCTGCTCCCACAGTCGAAAAGCCAGCAGGAAAACTGCT
>NW_009934184.1:1644-2224 GCF_000696875.1 Nestor notabilis | reverse complement strand
CCACTTGCATTGGGCTCGCTCCCCACTTTCCCACCTAAAAGTCCAATTGGATGCTTCTTCGACCATGCCCGTTCGAAGCCTGGTCAAGGCCGTTGTATTGAGCATGAATGACCGGGTCCTGCACCACAGCTGAAGATCCAGGGGACAAAACTGCTGCTGGGCCTCTCGCTCCTCACTTTCCCACCTAAAAGTCCAATTGTATGCTTCTTCGACCATGCCCGTTCGAGGCGCGGACCAGCCCTTCTCATTGAGCATGAGCGTCCGGGTCCTGCTCCCACAGCCAAAGAGCATAGAGAGAAAACTGCTGCTGGGCCTCTGTGGGACACGGAGAGCTCCGCAACGCGCCACTTACATTCGGCTCGCTCCTCGCTTTCACATCCTCAAAGTCCAATTGTATGCTTCTTCGAATATGCCCACTAGAGGCTCGTTCGAGCACGTCGCATTAAGCATGATCATCTGGTTTCTGCTCCCACAGAGGAGGAGACAGTAGAGAAAACTGCTGCTGGGCCTCTTTAGTACCTGGAGAGCTCCACAAAGGTGCCACTTGCATTGGGCTCGCTCCTCCCTTTCCCACCTAAAA
>NW_009934184.1:950-1302 GCF_000696875.1 Nestor notabilis | reverse complement strand
CTCCGCAACGGGGCCACGTGCATTGGGCTCGCTCCTCGCTTTCCCACCTACAAGTCCAATTGTATGCTTCTTCGAATATGCCCGTTTGAGGCTGGGCCAAGCCTGTAGCATTGAGAACGAAAGTCCGTCTCCTGCTCCCACAGGCGAAGACCCAAGAAAGAAAACTGCTGCTGGGCCTCTTTAGCACCGGGAGAACTCCGCAAAGGTGCCGCGTGCATTGGGCTCGCTCCTCGCTTTCGCACGTAAAAGTAGAATTGTATGCTACTTCGCCCATGCCAGCTCGAAGCTGGGCTATGCTCCTCGCACTGAGCACGAACGTCCGCCTCCTGCTCCCACAGCCGAAGAGCCAGGA
>NW_009934184.1:0-752 GCF_000696875.1 Nestor notabilis | reverse complement strand
CAGCCGAAGAGCCAGGAGCAAAAACTGCACCTGGGCCTCTTTAGAACATGGGAGAGCTCCGCAACGGTGCCCTTGCATTGGGTTCGCTCCTCGCTTTCGCCCCTAAAAGTCTAACTGTATGCTTCTTCGAATATGCCTTGCTTCTTCGACCATGCCCGTTCGAGGCGTGGAACATCCCGTAGCATTGAGCACTAACGTCCGGGTCCTGCTCCCACAGCCGAAGAGCCAAGAGAGAAAACTGCTGCTGGGTCTCTTTAGCAGAGGGAGAGCCCCGCAACGGTGCCACGTGCATTCGGCTCGCTCCTCGCCTTCCCACCTACAAGTCCAATTGCATGCTGCTTCAACAATGCCCGTTCGAAGCGTGGAGCAGTCCGTCGCATTGAGGATGAGCGTCCGGGTCCTGTTCCCGCAGCCGAAGAACCAGGAGCGAAAAATGCTGCTGGGCCTCTTTAGCACCTCGAGAGCTCCGCAACGGTGCCACGTGCATTGGGCTCGCTCCTCGCTTTCCCACCTACAAGTCAAAATGTATGCTTCCCCGAATACGCCCACTAGAGGCTCCTTCGAGCACGTTGCATTAAGCATGATCATCTGGGTTCTGCTCCCGCAGATGAGGAGACAGTAGAGAAAACTGCTGCTGGGCCTCTGTTGCACCCGGAGAGCTCCGCTACGCGCCACTTACATTCGGCTCGCTCCTCGCTTTCCCACCTCAAAGTCCAATTGTATGCTTCCTCGAATATGATAACTAGAGGCTC
>NW_009934183.1:0-5098 GCF_000696875.1 Nestor notabilis | reverse complement strand
ATCTCATGATCGCTACAGCCAAGGCTGCCCCCAACCTTTACGTCTTCAACCAGTCCTTCCTGTTTGGAAGTACATGGTCCAGCAACACACCTGTCCTCGTTGGCTCCTCCACCACTTGTATCACAAAAGTTATCTTCAGCGATCTGCAGGAACTTCCTGGACTGTCTGTGCTGGGCCGTGTTATCCCTCCAACAGACATCTGTGTGGTTGAACAACCAGGGACAGGTTGAACAACAGGTTGAACAAACAGGACAACAGGTTGAACAAACAGGACAACCAGGGCCTGTGATTGTGAGGCTACTTCCAGCTGCCCATAGAAGGCCTCAACAGCCTGCTCCTCCTGGTCGGGTGGCCCATAATGAACACCCACAACAGTGTCCCCCATATTAGCCTGTCCCTTAATTCTCACCCATAGACTATCAAGTCGTTCATCTGTCCCTGGGTAGAGCTCAATGCATTCCAGTTGCTCTTTGCCACGCGAGAGCAACTCCACCACTCACCTCCCTAACCTGTCCTTTCTAAGAAGTACACAGCCATCCAAGACAGCACTCCAGTCATGTGAGCTATCCCACCATGACTCAATAGCTGCAGTGAGAACATGGCCCTGTGACCACACATAGATTTCCAGTTCATCCTGTTTATTTCCCATTCTGTGCACATTTTATACAGGCACTTAAGAGAGGTAATTTCACAACCAGGTTGCCTAGAAAGTGTGTAAGAGGATTCACCATAACCATAAAACCTCTCAATGTGGTTAGCCCTTCATTCCTCATCTTGAGAGGCAGCCAAGGAACATCTCTCACTGCACTGGTTGGCAAGATCTACTCCCCAGGAGGGAGCAATGGCATGAATATTGCCACTCTGGATCCCAAACCCCTTAGTCCTTCAGTTTAAAGCCTGTCTCACCAAATTGGCCAGCCTGTGGCCAAAGATTCTCTTGTCCCTTCTAGACAGATGGATCCCATCCATCCCTATCAGACTACAATCATTGAAGCATGAACTACTGTCATAAAAACCAAAACCTTGACAAGTCCAGCCATGAAGCCAGTCACTATGTGTCTGTTTCTGGATGTCCCCATATCACAAACCAGTAAGATAGACAAGATGATTTGGGCACCAATGTTTTTCACCTGCCTCACCAGGGCTCTATAATCTTCCTTGATCCTACCTACTTTCTGCCTTGCCGAGTAATTTGTACCCACATGAAAAAGTAACATCGGGTAGTAGCCCATGCTCTTTACAAGCCGAGGAATCCTCTGAGCAACATCATGGATCCTGCCCCTGGTCAGCAGCATCTCTCTCGTAACTCACTACCAGGCCAGCAGATGGGCACATTAGTGCCCTTCAACAGCGATTCGCCCATTATGATCACTCAGGGTTTCTTTTTATGGTAACCCCCATGCGCTGCTGGTGCACGTTCTCCTTGAGGGCCTTGTTCATGGATATCTAACGCCTTCAAAGCATCATACCTGTTATCGGTCTGGGTGCTGGAGGGCAGACGTTGAGTTGGAGCCCTACTTTTGTGGGTCACTAGGGTACAAGGTGCCTCAGACTCAGTTGTATGCACTGTAGGTACATGGCTGTGAAGCCATGTATCTCTCTCTGTTTAAGCCCCTCTAATACTGCGCAGCCTATCCGCTGTTTCTTGTAGTTCAGCTACCTGCCATAACAGGTCCTCAACTTGTGCATGCTTTCTGCAGGCACTAGCTTTATCTCCAGAAGAGGTATCTGGGCATCCATCACAGGGTAGCACCTGTACTGATACCTCTTTCCTTATCAGCTGTGTCTGAGTGGAAACATCAGACTTCTCAGGGGCTGCTTCAGTAGACATGGTGATTTTGGCTTTGATTTGAGTGCACACCATCATGGCAGAGACCTAGAGCACTTAGTACATCCCTGAGGTACTGTGCCGTCTGCAGAGACCTCCTGGCATGAACCGCCGCACCACGCTCCTGGTCGCCATGCTCCTTACAGCCTTTAAATCTCCCAAAGAAGCTCCTGGCTGGTTGGCTTCCAAGCACTGCTGGGGCTGGCTGGGGCTGGGGGCTGCTGTTTGGTGTCCCTGGGCTCGGAAGCCCGCACACAGGGATGAGCTGAGCTCAAACCCCAGCTCATCACAGCCACCACCACTGCTGCCTCACTGAGAGTGTCCAAACAGTAATTTGCCCGAACCTCACTTTCAAACTTCCAGAGAATGGAATCAGGAGACAGGTTGAGCCTTCATCCAATAATACAGGAAAGCTTGACTTGCTGGAAGTCCTGTAGTACAGTTCCTGGCCCTGCTCCAAGGAGTATTTCAGATTTAATCCTGTAAAAAGTCAAGACAAAATGCATAAACAGGCCAGGGAACAACATCAAGAATCCAGATTCTTGGAGACAAGACTGGCACGTACCTCACGCTTGAAGATCACTCTGAACTGAGAGTTGGTGGAGCCATCTTCACATGCTGTAAGTCAATCCCTATGCCTCAAAGTTAACCTAGAGGCACCTACCTGTGCCAAATGTACTGTGTACCCTGATCAGGTAGCTCCTTCCACCAGGCTATCTGGAAAGCCTGAGAGAGCTGGGGTTGTTCAGGACCCCAACTGAGAACAGAAGACTCCAGGAAGACTTTATTGCGGCCTTTCAGTTTTTAGAAGGGGCCTATAAGAAAGATGGAGAAAGACTTTTTAGCAAGGCCTGTTGTGACAGGACAAAGGGTAATGGTTTTAAACTAAAAGAGGAGAGGACATGAGGAAAAAATTCTTTACAATGAGTGTAGTAAAGTACTGGAACAGGTTTCCCAGAGACGTGGTGGATGCACCATTCCTGGAAACACTGAAGGCCAGGCTGGGTGTGGTTCCAGGCAACATGATCTAGTTGAAGATGTCCCTGCTCTTTGCAAGGGGATGGACTACATGACCTTTGAAGGACCCTTCCAACCCAAACTATTCTATGATTCTATTTCCTACCTCATCATTGCCAGAGCTTGTCTCCAGCTCCTGTGGAGCCAGAAAGAAGCTGCCTACGACAAGTGGTCAAGTTTAATTTTTTGCCTTTTTGAGCTAAAAAAACCCCATCAGTAACCCTTTATGGCTGTTTTTGACAGTGAAAACATTCAGCTAGACCCCCTCTCTTCATGTCTTCTGCGATATCATTGGATCGGCCACAATAAGATTACCCTAGAAGTCTTCTTGGTGTCCATCTAGGGGGGACAGGTGTGTCTCTAGTTTATTTCCAGACACAGGTATACTTTTCTCTAGAGTTATCTCCAGCAACAGAGGGACCTTTTCCAGCTGGGTGACTCTTTGACAAGAACTCAAGTGTCTACATGACATCAAAGAGCCTACCCCTTTTTTTCTGAGGACAGATTCCACCTATGTGAAGAGCTGTTACTTGTGCTGGTTTGTTAATTTTCTCCATAGTTCGTATGGGGCAATGTTTTGGATCTGTACTGAAAATTCTGTTGATAACATAGGGATGTTTTCATTACTGCTGAACAAGCACTTACACAGGGTCAAGGCCTTTTCTGCTCCTCACACCACCAGCAAGAAGGTTGGGGGTACACAAGAAGCTGGGAGGGGACACAGCCAGGACAGCTGACCCCAACTGACCAAAGGGTTGTTCCATCACCATACAACATCATGCTTGACATATAATGATGCGGGAAGAAGAAGGAAGGGGGGGATGTTTGGAGTGATGGTATTTGTCTTCCCATGTAACCATTACACACGATGGAGCCCTGCTTTCCTGGAGATGTCCTGCCCATGGGAAGTGGTGAATGAATTCTTTGTTTCATTTTGCTTGTGTGTGCAGCTTTTGCTTTACTATTAAACCGTCTTTATCTCAACCCATGAGTTTTTCCACTTCAACCTTTCTGATTCTCTCCCCATCCCACTGAGGGCGAAGTGAGCAATCAGCTGCGTGGTGCTTAGTTGCTGGCTGGGCTTAAACCACAACTTTGCTCTAACGATGCTGTAACAACTCAATTGCTATAAATCCATTCAAGGAAAACAAGAACAGGACATGGGAGACACTACCAGTTTGGAGTCAGATTCATTTAAAAAATTAGATTTCAACAAGGTAGGAGCAATGGGAAACAGTGCTTCTAAGTGCCCCTCTCCCACAGAGAAATTCAGAACTGAAGTACCTGCCTCAGAACACCTGCACATGGAAAAGGGAATCACCAGGATCCCGCCTGAGCTAAATGCTGGGCACAGTGGGAGATGTGTAACACTGCTCAGAGCCTGGCTGTTTTTTTATGTTCACAGGTGGCAAGCCTGTCTCCTTAGAATGAGAGAGAAGTAATACCTACAACTCTTCTTTGGAAGTACTCCAGGAGTTGCAAAGAGAGAGAGTACAGGACAAAGCTGCTGCTTTCAAAGCAGAGCAAGAAGTGCCTGTCTGTGAGGCATGAGCTAATTGGCTAGCCACCTCTCCACAAGCGTCACCTCCGAGCTCAGTGTTCTTCTCAGCCAGAGGACACTCAAATCACTGTCGCTTACCAGTGTTAAGATCACCAGGCCGCAGGGTATTTTCTGGCCTGTGGAAGATGCTATCGTTGTTACTGCACAGAGCTCTGGTGTACCACAGAGATTTCTGTGGCTTGCTCATTGCAGTCACTAAACCTCACTTCAAAGTCTTTCATTTCTTCAGCTCTCACTTCCCCATTCTGTAAACTTGTTTACCGAGAGAGAAAACACAGCAAGACATACATCACCACCTTCTGTGTTTTGACCTCAGGCAGAAGAATAATCCTTAGTGACGACTCCCTTAAGATGTATTTATTGCCTTCCTCAGAAATTAAATGCTTCTCAGTGGCTACAGATGACATGAACTCTCTCTCACCCCAGTAGACAATTCTAATTAAAACTTACAGAAGGTGCCCAACGTGTTCATCACTGGGAGTGTTCAAGGGGAGGCTGCATGGGGTTTTGGGCAGCCAAGTGTAAACGATGTGGAAAGGGGCTGCTCCCCCATTGTGCAGGTCTGGACGAGACTATCTTTAAAGGCCAATTCCAATCCAAAAAATTCTATGTTTCTACGAAGTAGTCACTGCAAGCAGATCCAGGGAAAATAGTAAAGAAGTGGGGTTTGAGCAACCTGGTCTAGTGGAAGG
>NW_009934182.1:18132-25134 GCF_000696875.1 Nestor notabilis | reverse complement strand
GAGGTGTGGGGCAGGTTCGAGTCCTGCGCTGGATGGCTTGGGCATCCTGCTGCGTGCGGGGGAAGGCTACGGTCAGTAGGGCCCGTGCCCCTGGGGAAGACATTATAGGGCCCTGAACACAACTGGTCGCTGTGCTCAGCCCTGTTCCCACCCAGTTGCCTCCTCGAGGCCCAGGTTTGGCCTTTCGTAGAATCAACAAGGTTGGAAAAGCCTTTTAAGATCATTAAGTCCAACCATTACCCCAGCACTGCCAAGGCTGCCACTAAACCATGTCACTGAGGGTCTCCTCTACATGGTTTGTGAACACTTCCAGGGAAGGTGACTCCACAACTGCCCTGAGCAGCCGTTTCCAATGCCTGACCGAACTGACTGAGCAGCACATAACTGGAGATGTAGACATCTCCAGTTGTATCCAGAATATAGCAATGCACAGCATACTCTCCACAGGTACACGACAGGGAGATGCAATTGCATCTCAGTTCTTTGCTCCCCAGAAAGGCAAGCCACTAAACTAACCGAGAGATTGCAAGCTTTCCCTCTAGCCCTTACACAGGTGCCAAATTTCTACCAGGTGTAAAGTATAATGTTCCTTTGACTTAAGCTCTTGAAATGTCCACTTACCAGGTATATAAACAGAGCAAGTCACTGTGCTCCAGTGGGGGAAAGTGGGGTTACCTGCATGACCATGACCTTTTAATTGAGGTCATCCCCAGCTCTATTTCTTTTTTATCCCAACAAACTCCTTCCTCAGCTGTGAATCTTTTATTTTGTCTCATCTGGCCTAGCGGCGAGACACGACTCTCAGCTGAAGTGTGTTTTTTCAGAAGAAAGCAAGAAGTGTTGAGACCTTCTATGTTCTTACACAGTGCTCCAAGTGATCTGCATCAGCCACTTGCAAACAGGGGAACGCACCAATTCTGGGATTTTTTGGTTAGACGTTCTTTGAAAACTTTATCCCTAATACATCTGTATGTATGAAAGCAAATAAGCATTCCTTATCTATCCGTACAAGAGGTAGAAGCGATTACACTTAAAACTTGGAAAAGAAGAATCTTAAGCTTTTACCTGCGAAATTCTTCGATCCAAGCAGAACTGGTCCTGCTGTCTTACTCAATTGATTATCTTAAAGTAATGCCGTATCTCCAGTGAGGCTGCTTACCTTCCACTGTCTGTTCTTGCCTGCACTACAGGCATCGCACAATCACCCAGCCCAGCATTCACTTAAGTATGCTACCCTCACAGGTTAAAACTAGAGTAAAACCGGAAGTAGTAAAATCAGTATTTTGTTCATTGTGCAAGACATATATGCTGGGTATATAAAAACATGAATTTAAAAATAAGGAAAAAGTAAACCTATGCTTGCCATGCAGGGACACATGAAACAACCATCCCTTCTGGAGCTAGAGTGATTGTGCTTGTACCTGGAAATACAATGCAATTTATCATCTCAGTCATACAAGATAACTCTTCCATGCTTCTGAGAGCCTCAACTGCAGTAAATGCAATTTCTTTAGATGAATAGGTTAGGGGCTGCACCAGCACACTAGAGGTGAGGCTGATGCAGCTCTGTTCCCCAAGATCCAACCAGTAGCAACGCTGAGCATGTATTCTCAACATGCAAACATGTGTAAAACATACATACATATAAATACAGCTGGCCACACGGGTCAACACAGAAACACTGCACTCATGCAGACACAGCACCAATGCCCTTGTGCTGTTTTCCTTTCTGACTGATGAGCATGAAGGTCCATTACTGGGAAATATATATATAGAGAGACACATACACACAGTAAGGACCCCTCTGGTAATTGGCCTTAGACACTCAGCCTATCGAGTTCCAATTCTCTCCCCTGCTGTCACTGGTCCATAAGGCCCCCAAGGTCCACGGCCCCACTCCCCTGTGTCTGTTGCTATGAAATTCACCACATTCAGAGGGAGGATTTTCACCTTAATTCGTTCTAAACCCAAGGCACTGATTTCTTTGATACTCATTTTAAAATTAGAGCATTTTTCTAAATAACAATTAAATAAAAAGCCAAGAAGATAAACCACATGTTAGGAAAACTGCATTTTAAGGTAAGGAACACAAAGACATGATAGTTCCTGCTGCCAGCTCCTTGAAGTGTTTGATATTCCAAAATTGCAAAGCATATTGCCAGCTGAGCTTTTCACATTAGTTACAGCATCACAATTTACCAAGAGAAATGAACGGGAAAACTTTACCAACATAAGCTGGCAATTTCCTCATTATTTGTAATATTAATTTATTTGTAAAGAAATAAAATCCTGTTGCACCTCTACAGATTTAGGTTAAATACGACTTACTTGAGGGTCATACTTCTATACTGTGCTAATTTAAGCCTGAACTCTCACCCTTAAAATAAATGAAAATAGTCTAGATTTATGTTTATGTAAATGAGTCCAGGACCTGAACTAATGCAATACCTGTTGAGTATCTCCAGAGTTATTTCTTATGCTAGTGTTCTGGATACATAAAGATGTTAAATGTGTTCTTACTGTTAATTTTATTGCTTTGACCTATCAAATGTTAAAGTCGAATAAATTTGTATGTAAACATAGGTTGGATCATCTCAGCCATTTCCTTTTCTCCCTCTCAGACACCTTTGCACTTGCTTTTCAGTCTCCTCAAGGGGAAGTGCTCCATCAAGATTCATAAAGCTGCCACTGCATCACTTTAAACTTCTTTTCTAAAACAGTGTGTGCCAGAGTGCCAGGAGTGTTGTTTGGCACAGTTAAACTGAGCTGGCACACCTGTTTTTAACAATGAACTTCTGTTGTTGTTTCCTCTTAGCCCTTCTCCCCTCCACCTTTTCCTCTCAGACACCTGCTGCATATTCATTGTGTATAGCTGCTGCCGGTTGCAATGGGCAACCCCATTTCAAAATGAATGTTTTAGATAAGAAGACTGTGAGATTTTGCAGATGTGGTGGTCTATCCCTCTGTATCTTTGCTCACTAATCTATGTTACCCCAGAAATCCTCACCTCTTCACTCAAAGGTGGTATTTGGAACCTGTCCTGCTATTTAACCCTTCCTACCTCCAGTACACCTCACTCACCTTGTGCCCTCTCCTTACCTACAGATGCCATCAGCTATATCCTTCTTCACTGTTTCACTGGAAAGCAGCAGCAAAATTGTGGGTAAGACAAAGGAGAGGAGTGAATGCTGAGAATGCAGTGAATGGCAATGATTATATTCCAGCCCTGAGATTGGTCAAAATCAATAGTGGTTCAGAGAGATCTAGTGGTATGGAGCAGACCTGAGATGGGCTGCCAGGAAGCAAAGAGCTATGCTACAGTATTCTGTAGTCACTGTGATAAGAATAATATAGCAGTGTCTAGAAAGTGTTTGGCATTTCTGTTGTACTGTAACATTGATATATTGCCCATCACTACTTTGTACAGTGTCTAACTCTGATCTTTGGGATTTTCAAGTACCAGAAGAAAAAAAGAGTGGATAACAACAGTTGTGAATCTCAAACTAGATGCAAAGTGGCAAAATGGTACTATCTGTGATCTGCTCTTCACTGCAGATATTTTCAAAATTGCATGTGAATTCTCTGAAGTCTGTGGGGTAATTCCAGAATTATTCCAGTGTAGCATGGAACACAATTTGATTTAGAAAGAAATGTGTTTCAAAATGAGAGGTCTGTTACTTGGCACAACAACAGAACTGATGCTTGTATCTCGTTCTACAAAGACAGGTATCTATGTGTTGGTGTGAGTAAGTATTACTTAGTTCTTTTTTGCAGGAATGCTTTCAGTCAATAAGTTGCTGAAGGAGCCACCTAGTTGCTTGGTACTTACGAAAGCAGTATTAATATATATTGACGGCCCATAGCTTATAGGTTCCAGGTTTATCTTTTGGAATCTGAAAGAAAATATAAAGAAAACAACATTATTTTGCTAAGGGGAAAGAAAACTTAATGTAATTTACAAATGCATGGTCCTTATCAGCCATTTAAATGTCATTGCACACACATCCCCACTTTATCGTGTTATAAAAGGTTGTGAAATCAACTAACTTGCCTCTAGTCAACAGTGGCATTCTTGTAATTGAACAAGTAATTGAGTATCTCCATAGCACAGGTGACCTCACAGCCTGAAAGGCTGAGATTAGAGGAACTGACATGAGGTTCCATAATGCAACAGGGTTTAATGAGACTGCATTAAATCATGGAGGCCATGACGTTTGCAAGGAGATCCTACATTTCTGTCTGGAGATAGAACATCAACTCCTAATGACTGGGTAGCAACTTCACCTTTATTTAAATTCTAAGTTGTTACCACAACACCTAGCCCACAAAGGTTCTTGATCTCAGTTATGACTTCTGTTCATATGAGAAGTTCATTCACCATGAAAGACTTCAGCACTGGATATCCTGCACAGAAGGAAACAGAAGTGGATGGATGTGGAATCCACAGTCCCAACCTCCAGGTTGGGTTTAGATCTGGGGGTCTCTAGCTGGCTGCCATTGGAAGACATAGTGGCCTGCAGGCTTGCCTGATCCAACTTGTGTTCCTTTTCATAGAGTATTTTTCAGCCCAGGGTACAATGCAGTTGCTCAAACTCAGGTCCGTGGGGCTTTTTAAGTTGGAAGCTTTAATTAATGGGCCTTGTCAGTTTGGTCTGGTGTTTCCTATTTTCCAGGCACCCAAAAGAAAAAGGTCAGGATATCTAAAATCCATTATTTCAGTGTCTCCTGAATATCAATTCCTTCCACAAAACAAAGAAGAGAAAGCATGGCCTGAAGGATGGAGGGCTCTCATAAACACAGCTGGAAATGAATTACACAATGGGAAGAATTGTTGCTAGCCTCTGCTTTTTTATTAAAACCAAGGATATATTCACCCAAGCAGCTCTAGGAATACTCAGATCATGACTCAGAAAATGAGCTTGTATGAAGTAATTGGGACCTAGACAGTTTAGGCCTTTACAGTGAGTATCTTAAATTTGCACCCCTAGATTCTGTGGATGCCACTGTCAGTGGTGATGCTTGCATAGAAATGTAAATCTAAAATGTTTTATTTGGGAGTGCCCTTGTGCACTCAGCCTGTATTCTAACTCCATGTTTTGACAAGATGTGGATGTGTATCAGCCGATATTTCCATCTCCCTAGTTTTCAAGGAATTAAAAATGGAAACTGGGGTATATGCTTCAAAGTGGAATCAGTCTAGACCAGGAGCATAGGACAAATGATGGAGCACACCTACTTTGTGTCTAGACATCAACATAATTTCTAACAGAGATGCAAATAAAGTAACACTAAAGACAAAGACTATAATCTGGAAAGTCTTTTCAAGGGCTTTTAGATTAAAGGAGATATATACATTGGAAATATTACCATTGAGGAAATAGCAAAGGTTCCTCAGTTCTAGACTGTCAGTTCATGTTACTCTGTCAACATAGCTGAGCAAAGTGCCACTGGTTAAATAAAGTACAAAGCTCTGCTAATTGTGGTATGTTGAAGAAAAGAGATTTTGCTTACTGATTAGTCTATGTGTACAGCTCATTCAGATTAAAGAGAATGGAAGAGCTGGCTAGCTCATGAAAGGAATGAAAATAACCTTACCATCTCAGTCAAGACATCAGCACAGGCCATGCGAATTCGCTTGACAGTCAAGGGGCAGTTCAGTGAGAAGTCCAGGGGCAGTCCTCTTTCTTTCCATGCAGCAGCCACTGCATCTCATATTGCAAAGAACACTGAGCTGCCCAGGAAGAATTCAGCCTCTCTCATGCCCTGGCAGAGGAGAGAGACAGCTGAAGAGACTGGCTTTAGAAACTGACAGTAGAGATTAGCACATCTCTGCTGTAGTTATTGAAATACACTGAATAGCATCAGCTCCGTATCTGGACATGCCCATTGTATTTGGATTCAACAACTTTCCTTGGGTGTCTGGGAACTTTCAAATCAGAAAACCATCAAGGACTAGGATTTGGCTGATGTAGATAGTTTTACATTTCATAATACAGCTACACCATCAAAGCTTCCTGCTGGGACTTAAGTACTCATGTTATAAAGCCATGAAATAAACTCATGACTTCTCACATAAACTACCTTTTCTATATCGAAGTGGAATTAATTCTATATGATGAAACAGAGAAAGAGAGACATCCATTCCCACTGCTGCCTTAGGCCCTCTTTCATGGGTAAAGTTTGTGCTGTCTAATTTTGATAAGAAATGTGCTCTTTGTCTCTATTTACTTAAAGTGCAAGAGTTTGTTTACTCGTTTACACCATCTAAGGCCATAAGAAAATGGTATGGTCTTTCTTCTGGAAATTTCTATTCCTTTTTGTACTGTTTTTGTCTGGGATAGAGTTAATTTTCTTAATAGTAGCTAGTATGGGGCTGTGTTTTGGATTTGTGCTGAAAACTGGAGTTGGAACTAGATGATCTTAAGGTCCTTTCCAACCTAACTATTCTATGATTCTATAATAACACAGGGATGTTCTAGTTACTGCTGAGCAGTGCTTAGACAGAGTCAAGGCCTTTTCTGCTCCTCACCCCACCCCACCAGCGAGTAGGCTGGGGGAGCACAAGGATTTAGGAGGTGACACAGCTAGGACAGCTGACCCTAACTGACCAAAGGGATATTCCACACCATATGACATCATGCTCTGCCTATAAAGCTGGGGGAGGAAAAAAGAAGTGGGGAGGGAATGTTTGGAGTGCTGGTGTTTGTCTTCCCAAGTAACCATTACAGGTGATGGAATCCTGGTGTCCTGGAGATGGCTGAACATCTGCCTGCTGACGGCGGGTGGTGAATTCATTCCAATCCATACTTCGTTTTGCTTGCATGTGTGGCTTTTGCTTCACCTATTAAACTGTCTTTATTTCAACCCATGAGTTTTCTCATTTTTGCCCTTTCGATTCTCTCCCCCATCCCCCAGGTGGTAAGAGAGCAAAAGGCTGTGTGGCTTAGCTGCCTACTGGGGTTTAAACACAACACTTTGTCATACCTTAGATTAAAAGGCGGG
>NW_009934182.1:6774-18116 GCF_000696875.1 Nestor notabilis | reverse complement strand
ACAGTGGGCATTCCTGGCTAATGGAAGAACTGGGCTCTATTCCCATACCTGTCACAGGTTTCCTGTGAGATTCTACAAAGTCATTTAATCTGTCTCATAACTTCTCTGCCTTTAAAAAGGATCATAATAATGCCTTCTTTCATCATTTCTCCTATCTAGTCAGTTTAAACTCTTCAAGATGGACTTCTTCACTTTTCATATATAGTACAACAGGTAGGTACAAAAAACTTTCATTTTGATTAGAGTTTCTAAGTGCTACTGTAATACCAGTAAATCATAAGAAGAAAAGCAGTCCAAAACCTCAGAACATCAGTCTTTTACCATTTAAGTACAATTTGTTCCATAGTTGAAACTGGAATTATCTTTTGGGGGGAAAAAAAGTTTACCATCCACTACAGTCACAGTTTTGCAGCAGAATCACCTGGTGTGCTTGCAAACGTAAGTTTGGTGTGCTTACCTTGGAAGAATACATAGCAATTGAGTTATGTGAATTTGGCAGTAAATAGACATGGAACTGCTCAGGAATGTCACAGATGGCAGGAATCATATATGTACTTAAATGTATCTGGTCCAAGAGTTAGCTGCTCTCCTTCTGGGGAAAAGTAGATTTCTTCTAATGTATAAAGACCAACTCCTTGAATGAAGGCCCCTTCAATCTGAGCAAAGAAAAAAAAAAGGTAAACTTTCACGTATTCATTTTAAAACACAAAGCATACATACAATTAGACTTTTTAAGATTACACATGAACTTGCAGCTTTCCTTCCAAAAGTAGAAATAAGCCAACATAGACCAAGATAAGATCAAGCTGTCCTCATCAGACTTGCACAAATTTTTCCATTGGCTCAAGTTCATTGTACTCTTCATTATTCCTGGCTAAACTCACTACAGCTAATACAGTTACCTCTGATTTGCTTTTGCAGAATTGCCAAAGAGAATTGAGTCAAATCCATAGGAACTCCAGTGTGGAGATAATTGCCCAGGGACTCTGACATACATAGTCTGCTCAATCTGACATTTGCTTAAAAAAGATTTGCAGTTAGCTAATGAAATTTCCTCTAGAGAAAAACATCACATACACAAATAGATGGTAAGTTGGATATGAAGAGGAAATAACAAACCAGCCTGAAGCAGGAAGGTACAACTGCTGAGTAAACACCTGCGCTGTAACAGTGGTGATGTAAACACTGGTGCAGGGTGAACACAGAACTGAACTGCTAAGAAAGAATGATATGACAAATTTGGCAATCCTTGAATGTGCAAAATGAACATAACGCTTTAGGCAAAGGGCAAACATATGAGGATAAGCCTGTAATAGAATAAATAAGCTGGATAAAAAAAAGGTCTTTAAACATAGGTCATATTTTTCGGAGCATTTCCTTTGACTCTGCAAAGAAATGACAAATCGTTTTTACACTCTTGAGTTCACCACTGCTTACTTATTTACAAACTATTACTGAGTGACATCACTTTTGTCATTATTCAATTTGTCTGTAGATACAGATAGTTGAACCCATAATACAAATCTATGGATATAACAGATCTTTAAGGAAAGGTCTGTTACATCTCAGTAGCTTTTTTCATTACATCACAGTCAACTGTGCACTGCAGCTGGTTAAGATTTAGCCCTCAGTCAGTAATTCTGGGGTAAATTTATCAGCAAAAAGTCCTAAGGAGATTCAGGATGCCAGTCCTGTAGCGCTTTTCCAAAGTCTATGGGATCTGCTTGTCTCATCACTTCTCAGAAGATGAACAGAAAGTAGAAAACTTAACCTACTATTATTTACAGCTGCAAATAAAAACAATTACTACTACATCTGTCAAGCCAGCATCCTTGAGCGTTAATGGATAATGTCTCACAGGCTTTGGTGGCTATTAAACTGACTGATAACAGCAAAAAATCTAGGCACAAAGACAAATGTTCACGAACATCTAATATAAAGCAAAACTATGGAAATTCATACCTGTCCTGTACCTACAGCTGGATTTATGCTAAAACACACATCCATGACAAAGTCTGTTCTGATGTTCTGTTAAACAAATAAAAGGTGTGTTACAGATTTATATTTAAAATACACAACGACAAAGGGATCATAAACAATATATAGTCTCACCCATAAAAGACGTGTCATCACAAGTATTATAGATTTATTCTGAAACATTACAGATTTATTCTGAAACATTCTGAAAGCTACTAGAGGCAGGCTTGTGTTGGTGGAGAGTTCATCTTATCTAGATGCATTTTTGGTGGTTCTCTGAAACTTGGAATGTGATGTGCACATCCTTTAATGAATTCAAGAATGGCTTTGTTGCTTGTTCTATAGAAACTTAATTGCTTGATGCTTAGCCACCTCCTATGCTTTGTTGTGAGTGTGGAAGCACAGTCACCTGAACAGAAGTTCCTTATGTATAGGAACGTATCATAGGAACTACAATGATGGTGGGAAATTCAGCCAACTCTACTTCAAGTTCACTATATTTTTTGACATCACCTTGTGGACTCCTGTCAAACAGTCAATGTCTACTTTGGAACATGCAGCTCCAAAGAGAAAATATGGGAACACATGGCCTTTCTGTGTGTCCCAGTTTATGTTTGTAACATAACCTCTGGAGGAAGTAAGAACATCCCTCAGGTTAGATGAATTTGATCAAGATAACCCCTGCCCTCTCTCCTTGTCTTCACTGTTGATACATGAGATAAACTCTCTTAGGTAACTATTTTCATAGGATCTCCATAGTCAAAGACTAGGGTGTAGCACCACTGCTAAATATATGATGCATGAAGTAATTTGGGAGGATAGGAGGATTGCAAACCATGATGGCCATGGAACAAAATTCCTTGTGGCCTCCTGTGTCCTGCCATAATTGACCTTGGAGAAGACCCTGTGCATCAACTGTCAAAATAGCTAACTAAACACATAAAGTGCTTGTAAAATCAACACGGGTTAAAGAGAAGAATTTCTCTGACACTGCAGTCTCTGGTCCAGCTTCTCAATGGTTTGTGTGCTGCATCTGATACAGCCTTGAGAAGGTTGAAGGGGGACCGTTTTATCCTTCCTGCAACTTACTGACAAAGTAGCACCTCTGATGACGAGAAATTAAAACAAACTAATGGTTTTCCTTACTTGAAATAGCCAGTAGCTGAAAGACTAATGCTTTGCTTGTGAGCTTCACTGATCTGCAAAAGGTATACTCATTATTACAGAGAGAAAATTAAGAATACTTCATATGTAAAGAAAAAAAACTTTAAAACCTCATTTTAAAGAAATAAAGAGCCCTAAGTAAAAACTTTAAATTCCCTTGTGCCCTGAACGTATCTTTAGGAAGGGGGACATTGCAAAATGTCTAAAGTCGGCCAGATTTACCGGACACTCTGTTGCACCACTTGTTTTTACACTGTTTATCCTCTTCCTTCATGCAGTTCACTCCATGCAGGGAGGCCCCTTCCTCCCTCCACAGCAATAACAGCTTTCACTGTACATTCATGGGTATATCATAATTTAATAGTATGAAACAGAGAGACATATTTACCTAGTCTTCCCATTTGCCATTAAGATTGTCTCTTCATATAGGGTCCAGATGCTTCCCAAGGATTTGACAAGCATCCTAGGGAGGGAGAAGGTTGTGCACCACTGACCAACCCACAAATCCACATCTGTCTGCTGTATTCAAAGCAATACAAGCTCCTTCTTAGTGAAGTTAGTTTGTTAAATTCATTCTGAGGGCTGCAGCTCTGTTCATTTATCTACAATTTCTTTACTCTGCTAACTGCCAGCTAGAAAGCAGCACTTAGTAAAGAGTGGCACTGGCATCTTCTCTAACGTAAGTATTTATATACTAGGCTACCAATAAAACCATCAACAAAAACAGATTAAGGACCTCGCTCTCCTCCTATTTTGATTTGCTAAATAGAAAACCACTGGCTTGAATGATTTATTACAAAATAAATGAAAGCAGAATTGGTCCCAAATGATTTAAGAGGATAAGGGTGTTTCAGTCTGATTGTTAAAAAAATACCTGAAACATACCTTATGCTACATTTTCCTTTAAATTGTGTTTAAATACAGAATAAAGTGAAGATCCATAAATTCATCTACTGGCGATCTAACATCCCCCACCCCCATTTGTAAATCTGATACAGTAAAGCAGAAAAAAAAAATCACCCTTTTTAACACTGTTCTGTAATTTGCCTTGCTTTAAACTGTGCAGGTAAAATAAATCAGCAAGAGAGATTTTGCAATAAAAGAACTGCAGGCTGCTCAAAACCAAAACAAAATTATGTCTCCTCAGAGGGACATTTAGTATTCAACAGAACCACTGATTACGTGAAAAAATGGTAATAAGTCTAACCTGGACTGCTCTTGCATTGATTTCTGTTCCGACTGATGCTGCTGTATATTTGCCATGAGGTACAGTTGTTTCACAGAAGTGTATATATGACAATGGTATCTTCAGTTCACGACTGACAATCTGTAATAAAAGTAAACAAAAAGATAGCCAGTCCCACTTGAAGATGCAGTTTCAAGTCAGGAATTCATTATGCTGTTCAGCTCTCTTTCTATATACACGCACACATAGAAATGACCTAATTCAACTATGACTAGGACCAACACAGAAGTCTTCCTTAGCAATTATCTTCTAAAATGAATTTTTTATAAATAGATATAATAGAACAGAAGATAAAACAATACCGTGCGATACTATATGTTTTGCCTCTACCTAATTGTTCTCTCTAATCAGGTTTTGCCTACATATGCAAAAGTTAATCAAATAAAAAAAATAATGAATCATTCTCATGGAGTGTCAGATCTTATCTGTAGATTTTATTTTCTATTTATTTCATTTGAAATGGCCTGGTTAGTTTGCATTCCCACTTTATTGTTTTTCAGAGTGTTCTAATATTCGGATGTTCATTCAGCTCATTTTTAAGGACCAGCCTAATTTTACCTCCAAAATGACCTATTTGGCACTTGGATTTGTTTATCACTACACCAGAAATGCATTAAAATTAACTGATGTTATTATTGGTGTTGGACACACTACAAAGTTAAATTTTCATCACTTTAACTCCCTCTGCAAACAAACATTGGGTCATTAGCCATCCTGATAACAGTGATGTTACCACAGAGATGTTAATCTTTCCAGGTCTTTGAAGATCACTTTGTTTATAACTTGTATTTTTCCTAAGTTTTGTCTTCATCAGTAACTCAGAAGCAACAACCCAATATTAAACTTAGCTTTATTATATGTCTATAGAATTTGCCTACTGAACTTCTTAGTGCCCTTCATCTTTTTGGTTCAGTTATCTTTATATTTTATTTACCCTCAGATGAAAACTAACTCACCAGTAACATCTTAGTGTGAATTCCTTGTCCCAGTTCAATTCCATGAGTGACTAGCAGAGACCCATCTATACAGATAAGGATGACAGCTCCAGCCTAAAGAAAAGCCACAGATACTTGGCAATTTTCTTGCTTCACTGAAGAAAGGTACGTAAGAAAAAGAATAAGGCAAAGACAGATTTAGTATATTATATCAGTATACTGATAAAAGGGAGTGGAAATTCTCCAGCAGTCTGACAATTTCAGATTTTACTGATCTAAGACAGGATAGACTAAGTGGGATAGTAGCTATTCTGCAAGGGATAACAGTGATTAGTTCAAATAACAGAAAAGCATACTTTTCTTCTTGGGAAACTGGGTGAATTAAGAACATGCTGGCTCTAGCTGTAATGTGTGTGTAGCCCTAGATACTATTCCCTCATCCACAACAAAAAAGAGGACAGAGCAGAATATGAACCTTGAATCAAAGGCATTTTGGACAGGTAGCCAGATCTCCTGCTATGAACATCTATAGAACACTTCTTTTAGAACAAACAATAACAGAGTCGTACTTCTGTTTTTTTGAAATGGAGGGATTAGTCTTAGTCCTTTTTGTTTGCATGTATCCATACAGGGTAATAATACACTGATGTTCATAGTGTATAATTTTGATGGAGTGATGACACAACTGCTCATGCATTCTCTCTTATAGGCTGCCAAGAGAATGACTTAGAACCTGATTCATTTTCTGCTTGTATTTTGGTGCAGCCTTGTGCCAATAAATAGCTACCTTAAACATGGGAAACGCAAGAATCAAATGGGAATGGAAGTAGTGAACTTTCTGTCAAAATCAGCAATAAATAACTTTCCAATGGATGGTGATGAAAGAAATCCATCCTATACAAGCCATCCACTGCTATGAAGGAACAAGTGGAGATGGAAGAAAACTAAAAATTCTGTAGAGAGACATTTTGCTGTAGAATGAAATCAGCTACCAACACTCGGAAAGCAAACAGTAGAGCCTGAGAGGTGTTGTGAAATACAGTGCCTTCAGGACATCTTTTTATTTGTTATTAATTCTACATTGAGAAATAATGGTCATGCGACCTCTTTGGTGCCAATTTCTGATGTTTGCAATCAGCTAACATTTTGCTGATGTCAGTTCAGAGTCTTAGTGACAGAGACAAGATTAAACAATAAATCTATTCTCTAAGATTTAGATCGAGAGTTTTTTGAAATTCAATGCAATACCTGAGCTTTATTTTGAAGGTTTTGATGAAATGCAGCTATCATTTATGCCTTTTTCTGACCTTTTGTATCAGATGAATTGTGATTCCTAGATTCAATGTTTTTTACCATGAGAACATTGTTGGATGAAATATATTAATCTTTCTCTGAGCTCTTTATCTACAAACTTGAACAGAAACAATCAAGAAATGGATAAACAACTGACATATGAACCATGCATTGTACCTCATAAACAAATAACAATGTTTGTTCATTTAATCTGAAACTCATTTGAAAGAATTTTTGGTTCAAGGCATGAATTTAAAAAAAAAAAGAAAAAATCAGACCTGGAAAATCTTCCCAGAAATACCACCATCCTGAGCCATAAAAATTTCCAGTAGTAGAGCTTAACCTATCATATATATGGTACTATCTAATCTATAAGATAAAATATCCTATAGAATAATATCAATAATGACAATTTTTCTTACTATGGACCAGATTATGGAAGGTCCCAAGTACCACATTTTTACAGTGAATTACTTAGCTTTTATCTGGACAAAGACAGCATGATGGGAATCAATCATTTTTGTGAGGTGAATACTCATAAAATCATAGAATGGTTTGTGTTGGAAGGTACCTTCAATGCAAGAAGATCATCTAGTTCAGCCAAGAGAAGATCATTTAGTCCAACCCCTCCTGCCATGGCCAGGGAGATCTTTGACTAGATTAGGTTGCTCAAAGTCCCATCTCATGCTGAGTAAACATTTATAAAGATATCAGCCAGAAAGAGTGATACTCTTTCTGAAACAAAATATATTCCAGTAGATATTTTGTGCTAGTCCAGCATGCTGGAATCCTTTTCTCTTTCCTTCCTGTGGAGATTATACTTCCTCTATTTTTTGAAAGAAAAGTAGGGATCTTGGATCATAAAAGCACTGTTATGAAGGGGTTACCTGATGAAAGTAAGTTGCATTAAATTCAACAGAAAACTTCATGGGAACGATGGCAATCCCCTTCTTCTTCCAATAATTTTTGTGTTAAATTCTTCCACCATTGCTTTTCGGTTGTAGTAGTCAGACTTGTCCAAAAAGTCTTCCCAACATTTCCAGAGATTCTCTGCATTAAACTCTTCTTTGAAGGATGTTAGCTTAACTCCTTTGTACATGTTTATTTGCCTTCCCTAAACAGCAAGCGAATTTACACAGTGCTTAAAATAAATATGGCCTTATAGTATATTGACATATTATATATATAATGACATGTCAAATAATGAAATAATAATATAATTCTTACCTATATTAAACATAATGCCATATCCTTTTTTTCTAAGGAAATCACTGCTCAAATGGCCTGATATTTCTGCTTGCGTCCAATGCCTGTGAACTTAAGTGGTGTCAGTGGGATTGTTCACAAGCACTATTCATTGCAAAGAAGGTTGGTAAACTCAAATTGTAACTAAGACTGCTGAAAGCAGAAGGTAAAGCTAAAAAACTGTTTGTCGGAGGTGTGTCTGAAAGCTTTCCTGAAATGTAGTAAAGGAGAGCAAGTAAATGGGAGAGAGAGAAGATTCAAAGAAATAGGAAAAACACATAATGGTTGGCATCCTAGGAAAGTAAAACTATTTATAAACTGTTTTGAATATACAAGAGGTTGGCACATACGAAAGGGGAAAAGCTTACACTGGACTAAACGGTGTGTAAGGAAAGCACAGCTCTTGAAGATTGGTGAGGAAATGGCAACAACTAAAACTGTTGGGACCCTGTCTGTGAAGGCTGGGGAGAAACCAAAAGTGCCAGCCTGGTATCTGGGATGGCAGAAGCCAGCTAACTAAACTGTTGATAGATGGATGGATGGATAGAAAAAATGCAAAGTCCAGTTCTGAGAGGTTGAGATGCAGGCAACTGCTGAACATACACAGTGACCTAGAACTTGTCACATAGTACAAGAGATTATACTGTTTTGACTGAAGCTGGTCCGACTAATGGTGGTCATCATTTTGCAACAGATCCTGGACCAGTTTTCTCCACTCCCATTTGTATTATATCAAGTAGAATTCCACGAATGCATAGGTGCTGAATAAAGTACCATTCAGTCCACGTAAAGTTGGTGGATCTGGTTCTACAAGAGCTGGCTTCAGCATAAGGAGCTTCCAGCAGTCTCGGTCCTAGAATTCTGTTATCTCATTTTTTATTTGTCAGTCTCAGTTCTTTTACCTTCGCATGTGGTAGGCCAGTTTGGGTTGCCACAGCCACAATACACGTCTCCACAAACAGATCTGCTTGGAGAAACCTAAATCCTCGGAAGGCAGCATTAGAAGGCAAATCAGTCTTGCAGGCATGGCCCCTGACTCGGAGATTTGGGATATTATATGCATTGTCCACTTTCAACGCAATGTGTTCAATCACCTGTAATAAAGAGGTTATAGTTGTTCAAATGGTTTAATTTCCTCTAAAAAGACAGTGAAACTTGTGAAAGACACTCAAGACACCAATGAGATATAATTACTTTAAGGAAGAATAGAACTATACTTAGGAGGCCTGTTGTTCTGATAGGTTTTACACCAATTTAAGTAAAGAAACTGTGTTCAAATCTGAGAAACTGCATTTAACTTAAAGGAATTACAACAGTGTGAAGCAATACTGAGAGAAAAATCAGACCTTCAGTTTTGGGGAAGTGAAGCAATAAGTTTATGATAATAGGCTACATAATAAAACTTACTGTCTCTCTGTCGTCACTGAACTTTTAAATCTGATTTTTCTATGTCCAGTATCACCTAACAGGAAATATTGTACCTCCTTAATGATATTCTGTAATCAACCTCTGGGCCACAGATGCATTTCTACTTTAGGAAGACGGGACTTGTACTTAACAAGAATAGACATGTTCTTAATAAAAAAAACCTGTGGCAACGAGCTGTTGTTTTCTTTTTGTGATCAGTTCAGTTGGTGTAAGTGGTATCAGTGAAAAAGGGCTTACCAGTTCAGATTCATCTTTTGTACAGCCACCATTTATACAGCATTGAAAATCTGCAGCTATGATTCTACCACCATTCATGAATCCAACCTGTAATATATCAACTGATGCATTAGTGGTCATTTCTCTCGTGTATTTCAAACTTCTCCTTATAAATAGGCTAACTGGTTAACAAATACTGGCTGAGGTTCAACACAATGGGATGTTTTCCAGTGAACTGGGAAAATTACCTGCATGGATTTCTGTCTATAGGATGGTATCAGTTTGGATCTCAATATGCAAACCAAGAGTAAAATACATATAAAACCCACAAATCCTCAGAATACCTGAGTTACCCACAAAGCTATTCTTCCATGTAGATGTTGTCTATACTCAGAATCTGAAAAGCTTGTTCACCATTTTCTGTATGAACAGAGACCAGAAAGAGGATGATGATATCACTAAAGAAAATATGATCTATTATTATGCTTATTCTACTTTCTGAAGTATTCCTTTTGTAATCATCTTCCATCCTGATGATTTCATCACCTAGACAACATAAGAATAGGAACCAATGGTGCATACATTTTGCTGATTACATGTTCAGAAATATCTACCAAATTTGACTGAATTCTAATTCTGGTTCCTTCCTCGTCAACTTTTTTTTTTTTTTTAATGCAATGTATGGGTTTATATTTTTAGGAGTTTATATAATATTTAAAGGGGAACAATCATAGAAAACTGTAAAATAACTGGAGATCAACTTGTTAAATTATGTAAACTGATGCAGCTCCATCAGGGTTAAGGATAGGAAAATAAGAAATAATGAATATTATTGCTGGCTAAATCCCACATACCCACATGGATACAAGAGGAGAGGGACTGATGGAGAGAGTGCTTTTTGCTTAATGTAGTTAAGCAATTCATGCAGATTTTGCAGTTATTGCACTTAACTAAAGGAAAGGTTGAGGTTGGGGTTACAGAAACAGTCATCAGCCAAACTCTACAGCTCATGCAAGAGCTATTGGTACTGGGAAACCAATTCCTCAGCCTTCTTTACCCAAACCATATTGAACTCTAAACCCTGTCCTGGAGGGTTTTAGTGTGCTTAAATCATACACTAACACTAAAAAGATTTTCGCTCCTGCTACTAGCAGTTGCCAAGCTGACTTCAGTGCCGGCATTGTTTATCCAGTTATTTTTAATGTAAGGATTTAGAAGTCAAAAGGAAGAGTTTTGCTACCAGCTGAATCTTGCATTACCTTGCTTGCTTCATATCTGAGAAGTGCCTTGCATTCAGTTCTGATTTACATGGGGTAGGGCTGATATTAGCAGTATGTTCAAGAAAAGAGATGGGTGCTCATGCTTCTTCTGGATATTGCCTGGGTTGTAGGAATAAGGTGATAGCTGTTGGTTTGATTCATAGCATTTGTCAGGGTGCTGTTAGGACTGAGGCAAGGTTGGTGCTCAGTTAGGAATTCAGAAGAGGAGGAGTTTGGTTTCTTATTGCATCTTGTTAGTCAATGAAATTATGCTGATTTGCCCCAGAATAAACTAAAATAAACCCAGCAGTTGAGCAAAGTATCTTCTCTCATTCACTTCGTATTTTCCAAAGAAAGGCTGCCATCCACTAATGATTAACATATCCATATTTCTTTCAGGGGCAAAATGAAGTGGACGCCTGGTCCTAAAGTGAACAGAAAAAAATCCGCCTTTGTTACAGCCTATGCATGCAGATTGCACATAACATCACATGTCCATGGCCAAACTCCTAGTGGTGGCAATAACGCACTCCATTCTATGTTTTAGTTTTTTATTGACCCACCGTGCCTGCGTTTAGG